>NW_006799998.1:524024-530495 GCF_000485575.1 Poecilia formosa
TGTACATTTAACTCATTTTACTATGATTTTATCCCAGGCATTGTGGTGGGCCACTATCTCCAGTCAATTACACCAGCACTGGTTCTAGGTGGAGAACTGGTTTATCACAGGAGACCAGGGGAGGAGGGAACTGTAACATCTCTCTTAGGGAGGTATACAGGTAAAAATATTCTTTTTACTTTTTAATCTTTGCATAGCAGACCTGATATGTGTCTAAGTGTAAACACATCTATTGAACAACATTTTTGTTTTTCGTCTTTTCCTCAGGCGACAACTTTGTTGCAACTTTAACTTTGGGCGGTGCTGGAGCTCATGCTACATACTATCACAAAGCCAACGACCAGGTACTGAATATTAGTAACACTTTCTGATCATCTATTTGTGTGTACAGCTCTTTTGCTTTATTTGTATTTAAATGCATACATTTAGCAAAAATATGAAGATTATTTTCTATAATAATCAAAATGTTACACAACAGGCTTCTGACACCAACAACTTCTTCTAAAGTCTGTCTCAAGTCAGTATTTAGGCTTTAGCAGCTTGCATCAGGTCAGAAACAAACTCAACTAAAATCTGACTTGGTGTGGAAAAAAATTTGATTTTATTTTTGAACCATATCGTCCAGCTCTATGTTTGCCACCAGAGGGAGCTCAAGTGCCAGTGGCACCCAGCAGCAAGTGGGACAAGCATTACAGATTCAGAACCTCGAATTGAGATGTTAAAAAGTGCTAGCATCTGTTTTTGCACCAAACAGGCCTTTGACTCTTGTGCTGAAATTTCATTCTAAAGCAGAATTGAGAAAAGAAAAGAAAATTTCCTTCAGATTGTCTGTGCATCATCTCTTGGTTGTAGTAGTAATGTGACTGTAATATATCCTTGTTACTTCACTGTGACACAGTTGCAGGTAGGAGTTGAATTTGAAGCCAGCACAAGGATGCAAGACACTACAACATCCTTCGGTTACCAGCTGGACGTTCCCAAAGCTAATTTGCTTTTTAAGGGTAAATATAAATGCAGTTCTCACCTCCTGTGACATTAATTGTAAAAGAAAGAAACAAAAAACATGTTTTCCATGTGTGCCTTCCTTCTTTGACTCCATAGGAACAGTTGACAGTAATTGGGTGGTTGGGGCAACCCTGGAAAAGAAACTAGTACCTCTTCCTCTTACCTTGGCTTTGGGGGCTTTCCTCAACCACCGCAAAAACAAGTTCCAGTGTGGCTTTGGGGTCACCATTGGCTAAAGGTGCACAGGCTGCCTGGAACCAGCTTACAGACCACGGCTTGGACTGGCACAGAGACACCCAGGAACCTGAACTATGTTTTAGGAATTGGATTCAAAGACTCTTTTACAACTGTGATTTCTGGGGCAGATGGAGAGGAAAAAATGAGAACTACCAAGGAGCCAGGACTGGCCAAGCCATGCCTACATACTGTAGCACAAATGTCTTTCCTGTGTGGTGTATTGGATATTCTGAGAGGCTAGAATGGTGTCTATCAGAGAGCTTCAGGCGATGCATGAGAACATGTGACGTGAAAATTTAAGTAAGTGGTACAGTAAGACATAATATATCATGTATGGATTGAAATAAATGTCATTTCCTTTTGTACAACTTGATGAGATTTTTCATTAAAAAACTGGACCTGGGGTGTTTCTAAGAACTGATAAACGGCAAATGATGCTGAATTTAGCTGCAAAACGGTATACCGTTTTAAAGTTGATCAAATCTTTTTCTCTATCTACAAGAAACAAATAGATTTCGCGTGTCAGAGCCTTCAATTTATAAGTCAACATCATTAAATTCAAAAAGCAATGCTCATAATACAGAAATCATGTATTTCTGATAGTTAATCTTGATGATTATGTATTACGGATGATAAGAATTTAACAGTCAGGTATTGCAATATTTGCAGCTTATGCCCTAATTACAGTAGGTCAGTGTAGCAATATGTGAAATGCTGATTCTATCCGAACTTCCACCAAAACTCTTGAATGGGTTTTGGTGGACAATCCTCTTGTCAACCATTTCCAGTTTTTGGGTTTCTTTACAGGTCCTTCTCAAAAAATTAGCATATTGTGATAAAGTTAATTATTTTTCATAATGTAATGATAAAAATTAAACTTATATATTTTAGATTCATTGCACACCAACTGAAATATTTCAGGTCTTTTGTTGTTTTAATACTGATGATTTTGGCATAGAGCTCATGAAAACTCAAAAATCCTATCTCAAAAAATTACCATATTTCATCCGACCAATAAAGGAAAAGTGTTTTAATACCAAAAAAGTCAACCTTCAAATAATTATGCTCAGTTATGCACTCAATACTTGGTTGGGAATCCTTTTGCAGGAATGACTGCTTCAATGCGGCGTGGCATGGAGGCAATCAGCCTGTGGCACTGCTGAGGTGTTATGGAGGCCCAGGATGCTTTGATAGCAGCCTTAAGCTCATTAACCAATAAATCATTACTGTTTAAACTTTACCTTTAATGACATAAAGTTACCTAATTTTTAAAGTGCAATCAGTAATACATTTTATAACAAATTTATATAAGTAATGATTTCTTGGTTAATGTCAAGTTGTCATAACAAAGACATTTTGAATAATGTCAACTTTGTATTAAAAGTGTCATAATTTACCGAATGACGCTTTATGACAACAGTCATAAATATTCATGGAGGCTTATTCATGTTCATGACAGGTGTTTATGACAGTGTCATGTCAGTCTTATTCACCCCCCTTCAAATAAAGTGTTGCCTAATATTTTAACCATTTTTTAAATTAAAATTACATACTGCAGCTTTAAGTCCAGAGTCAGTATTACTGAATATTACAGTCTTAGTTTTTCTTGAAAAGGTAAAGGAAGACACAATAAGACAAGAAACCATTTCACCAACATAAATAAAAGTCCTGCTTGTGATTCAAAACAACTGAAGCTTTCAGATGAGTAAAAGCAACACATGCATGCAATCAGTTTGGCTAAATGGCTGTAGCTTTCCACATAAAGAGGTGATATTTAGATGGGAGATACTGATCAAAGCTCCAAAAACTACTGGCTTAATAGGAGAGTGAGGATAGAAGCCAACATTTTCAGGAGAGAAGCTAAAGATGCTGCAACATAAGGACAATAAAGTTATTATATAAAGCATTTTCCTGAAACGGCTATTGTTAAAGACCCTCTATATGATGGAAAAAAAGAAACAATCTACTTCGCTGACCTTCTTTCGTCTGTTGTTGGATCTCTTGTAGATTCAGTAAATCATGAGCCGCATGACTGCTGCACTCTTTGCACATTGGGCTTCAATGTGATTTTGAGGGACAATGAAATCTGATGTGTTATATAATGAAAACCTTTTCTGTTTGTTTATTCAAGATAATCAATGATATTAAATTAAGAAATTAACAAAGCAGAACTTTTTTGCATAATTGCCAGAACCCACATAAGTGGGACTTAGTCCTTGACGCAGCCAACACAGGTTCAATTCCTGGCCTCATGACCTTTGTCGCGTGTTTCCCCCATCTTTAGTTACCCACTTTCTTGTTTAACTACTTTCAAATAAAGGCTAAAAAGCTTTGAAAAATAATTCTTTATTAGTTTACTTCTTTGGGTAAACTAAATGATTTGGGTAAAACTGACTTAAATTTGTCAAGTTAAGCCAACTTAATAAATAAACTTAATTGAATTACCTGTTACCAATTGAATCAATTTATTTAAGTTGGTTAAACAATTTTTTTCAGTGTACTGCTTTTGGCATGTGATTTAATAGAATCATTCAAAATAATAATTTATGAGGCCAGAACAAAAATACAGATAACTTTTGAAAAGGTTGAAAATAATTTGTCCATAGGAACTTATGGTAATTGGCATCAAAGGTGTCTTCAAAGCTTGCAACCAGTCAATCTGTTTATTTAAAAATAGTCACTGTGATGTTTGGTGAAACAGAAAATTATAGACAAGCCTGGCAATATAAGCATTACATTTTTTGAAGACATTGTAATGAATATTGAACCAGGGTAGAGGTTTTCTTAAATTACTTGATAAAAAAATCAGTTCAATCTCATGTTACCCACATTTGTGGAAGCACTGAAAAAACTGCAGGTTGATACCTCTGACCAGCAAAAGCCAATAATGTGTTAGTGTTCTTTAGAAAAAAGCTACACAAAACAGTACTGTTTAACACAAGGGGCATTGAATCAAACATGTTATAGTTTATGATACCTGTACATGCAAAAAGGTCCCATAGTTTTGTTTTTTAATCATTGATCCACTTTATTAAGCCACCAAGCCCAAAGACCCATAGTAAAGTACATTTTTGTGTAGGCAAATGCAGCATTAGAAAATCAAAACCAAAAACAAATTTCAAACTGGTTCCTCCCTCACAATTCTGAAGAAAGCCAACAGTAAGTATTTGTTTAACAACATTTTAACATGATCAAGAATTACCTATTGAAGCAAAAAATGTAAACCCACCACCAAACCTTTATATAGTGCAAATTTCTCATTCCATACACTTTCTCTTAATCAGAATTCTGAAAGCAATGTAGCGTTTCTTTTGATCATTGGGTTAAGGAAATGATCTGTAGAAAGTCAGAAGCATTACTGTTAATGTTTGTGCAAAGGTAAAACATTTGAATGTCGGTTCTACAGTTCATCAAGCCTGCATAGATATCATTGCCAGCAGAAGGGAGAGAACTGGAGAAGCTGCCAATCCAGGAGAGAACCCAGGAACACTACAATAGAAAGAAAACATGATTAAAAATTTTGCCTATCTTTTGCACTGTACATATTTATATTGCGGCACCAATTGGATTTGAACTGCAGCAGTTGCTCCAAGTGTAAACTGTGTAATCAGCAGCTTTTAGAAAAGTTGTCTTCTAAAAATTATATATCGTTACAGTGAAACTATATTTGACATATTATCTCACCCTGTTAAGAAGCATGGGCCTCCATCCCTATTTGTGGAACGATTTGTGTTGTTCATTGGTCGCACTTGAGGACAAGGTAGGGAGCTTCCATTAACCAGAGGAGTGAGATCTGCCAAAAGACAAGAAAGTCAGTAACGGAAAACAAAAGAAAATTGCTGGGTATTCAGTTAATTAACCTTCTCAGGGATTTTTCCAAGGAATTGTGTCTCTTTGCACCCACTCAGTCTACTTCTAACATAAATTTGGATCCATGTTTGGAAATTAAACAAAGCACAGTTACAAAGGGGTGAGAAAGGAAAATATGCTCTGTCAAAACAGAGCAAACAGACAGGCAGGAATCCAGGCTAATGGACTAAAAGTGCATGAAAAGTGCATGAACTACAAAGCAACTAAATGAAGACACCAAAATAACATGGGAATTTGCTGTAGGTAATGCTGATGACAAAGTGGTTAACATTATTACAATGCAACAAGAAATACCTGGGTTTAGATTATGACTATGGTTCTTTCTGCCTGGATTTTGCATGTTCTCACCATGCATATGAACATTCTCTCCAGTTATTTTGGCTTTTTATCCACAGTTCAAAAAGGTAGACTCTCTACATTACCTATAAGCAGTGATGGCAGTTTCTTTGAAAAAGTATCTTAGATTACTGATTACTTGATTTGGAAAGTAACTAAATTAGATTACAAGTAACTTTTTTACTTACTTTCGGCAGTTGCTGACAACAACCCTCTGCCATCTTACATTGAGCTTTGTCAATACTTAATGGCAAGTTATTTCATAATGGTAACATCAACAATGTATCTCCACTTATGAGATTGAATTATATGGGAGATTCTTTAATGGTTGTAATAGTCAAAGAAAAAATGTTTGTAATTTTTGCGTATTTTGTGTATTCCACACTGTTGTCTGGAAAACTATAAATGGGATTTTAGAATACAAGTACAAATACCACATGTTCTGAGTATCAACATCATTAATCCATCTGCCCATCCCAAAAATGTACTTCTTTACATTAAACAAAGATGTAGTAGGTGTGTGCTTTTGCTATGAAAACAATATCATGTATGCATTTAATTTACTTTGAGCTAAGCAGGCAATTTACCTTCAAAGTTGAACGTGAAAATGGCACTCCCTCCCTTCAGAAACTCCCTCGTTTGCAGTTCCTCCATTGATGCAAGATAGGGGTATCCAACCAGAGGTCCTCCAAACAAAAACTCACCATTCTCAAAAACATATGTCCAAGGACTTGTAAGAGGGTTGTCCCACCAATGGATACCTGTTTATATAAAAATATAAAAAATAAACAAGAAAAAATTATATATACACTGCTCAAAAAAATAAAGGGAACACTCAAATAACACATCCTAGATCTGAATGAATGAAATATTCTCATCACACAAAAATCATCAATGGAAATCAAATTTATTAACCAATGGAGGCCTGGATTTGGAGCCACACACAAAATTAAAGTGAAATGTTCTCTTTATTTTTTTGAGCAGTGTGTGTGTCTATATATATATATATAGACACACACACTG
>NW_006799998.1:530620-593158 GCF_000485575.1 Poecilia formosa
TATATATATATATAGACACACACACAGAATTTTAATAAGAGATCTTTGGTATTGTAAGTCCTTAATTTTGTGGTGCACCTACCCCAAGACATGTGGGATTGATGAGTGACGAAACCTATTTGCTTTGACATTTGCTTTTGCATGTTTGGGGTTTGATCCAGCAGTTGGAAAGTCATTTGTTTCTGGAGGCAAGGCCATTCAAGCTGGTCATTGTTGTCACCAGATAAGAGCTGCACATACATTCCAACAAAGCTCTGGTAGAGTATAGCCGCTACGCGGTAAGCGTAGCCCTCCTTGGAGTACTGCCTTGGACTGTATATTCTGGTTCCAAAGTCACTAGAGCTTAAAAGTTTCTCCAAATCATCAATCTGAAGGGTCACATGTGGACACTCGGTCTCAGAGAGATTGATGTCATCAATGGAGAAGCCGCCTGCAGAGTTTCCTGCTCCTTTCCGAACCTCAAACACCACCCGAAAGTTTTTGGGGGCATTGAGAGAAACATGGTGGATCTGCCAATGATATGTTGATTGACCTGGAGATAGGAACGTTTGATCACTATGATGCACTATTTAAGTATCTTGGTACACATGTAGAAATTAATACTGTCAAAAGGACTAACTGCTAGACAATGCAAAATGGAACAAAAAAGTATTTATTGTCACTGAAGTACTGTAAAAGGTGCAGAGAAATTGGTAAAATTTCTCAGATTAGGGGATCACAGGCATTACCAGTAATCTGCCCCATGAGACGGAGAGTTCCTTTGGTGTCATGCTCATCTTGAAACTCTCTGATCCAGATGTTTAGTTCATCTTGCTCATTTCCACTGTGGAAATAGTAAAACTGCAGACACTGGACTTTACATTCTCTTTTTGTACTCATGATTTGTGTCTCCAGCCAAGCTGAATCTCCCTCTTCACCTGACGCTGTATTGGCATGGATGAAGTATCCTGTTTCCTGACCTGGAATGATAAGTTAAAAAAAAAAATACTGTGGCAATATTTTATTTTCATTGATGTTTCAATACATTCAGTTGAAACCAGATATTTGCAACATACTTTTAAAAAACTTTTCCATACTCTTTGATATTAAGTCATATTGATTAACCTAAAGTTATTTAAAGTAATCAAAATATTTCTGATTTCTAATGTCCACAATATTTAGATATCTTTACTCACTATTTACTTACTACTATGTAATCATCCATGTGTGCTTTATTTTTTTAATTATTCAATCAAATTTAATTTGTATAGCACATTTCAGCAACAAGGCATTTCAAAGTGTTTTACATCATAAAAACACAAAGTCATGCAACATAGAATCAACAATTGAAACATTACATTAAGTTAAGTGCCATCATTAAATTATGCTTCAAAGACAACTCCAAACAGGTGGGTTTTTAGTCCAGATTTAAAAGCACTCTGTGTTTCAGCTTTATACAATTGTTCAATCAAACAGGAAAAGATAACCTTTTCCGGTTTGCATTAGATTCAGAGCTGTATCATCTAGGAATGGTACCGTTTTTCAGCAAGTTTTAGAAAATGTAGATATTAAAGGCAAGCAGATTTAACTTATAGAGTTAAATCTGCTTGACTTTAGTTTAAAGTTAGAAATCAGTTAATTTATTCGACTTAAAGTTTGCATAAGTAGACCTCAGTGTTGCCTCTGCATTGGAAGGAAGATGAAAAGATAGTAATTAAAGAATAGATTGATATGATACCAATTGTATCATATCAAATCATTTTCGATATTGATACTAGCTCAGAGATAAATCAGAAATGCATGTACTTACATTTAATATAGAGGAAATTTTAATTTCAGATTTCATCAGATAATTCTGTATTAAATTTTTTGATTTTACTCAACATTTTATAATATAAAATGTCATGAATATGCTTTCAATCCTTACCATTATCTTTGCTTCCAGCAGGCAGAGTGGTGTGGTCAGAGCTTGGACCCCTACTGACTTGTGTAACCACCTCCCACTTATTGTCACTCTGTGCACAGCTGCTCATTTGACTCATTTGGCACATCATCCCATTAGAAAAGTCACAGAAAAACATAGAGGCAATTGTGGAATCTGTGAATAAAACATTATGAATATTTACCTTTGTCTTTTCATTATCTCATCAGTAAAAGTTGGCTAAATGTGTAAATGCTACATCTTATTTCAACTTCACATAAAGCTTTGGTCAATTCTACTAGTGTCTTCAGTGTCCCTTGAGCTTTATGAGTATTAGGGATGCCATGGAGACATATTGTCTTCGTAAGTTTTTCTTTTCTTCCTTGTTTTTCCTGGTTAAACTAGACTCTCAATGCATTATACCATGTTCCTGAATTATTCTCTTTTTACAGTAGTTACAGAGCTTAAAGTTTGAAATGCCATTGCCAAATTTTTGTACTGTACAAGAGGCAGCTTGTCTGTTTTACCATGTGTTGCATATTACATTCTGGTCAATGGTTTTCATCTTTTATCTTTGTTACTTCTTTGTGAATTACTTGAAGGTCAGTGAAATGAAATCTAAAAGTTTAGTATTATTTAATAACTAAATTTAATAGTGTTTATTTCCCACAAGCTTAACTAATGCAGTTGTCCAGTTTTGCTTTACATTTTAATTCTCATTTAAACATATTTGAAGTAGAACAAACAATAACTATCTGTCAAACAAAAACATACTGCATAATGTCTCTATAATAAGTTCAAAGTGATGTAGAAAATATGCGTAAAGATTTCAACCTTGACAAGAAAAACAATTTATTTCAGTAGTATGAATTATTTGTATTGTAGAACTTACCGCATTTGTAGAGAAGGTTTAACTCTTCAGCATCACGAGAACTCATTTCCACTCTTTGACCAATCACATCTTGAAATTTGGGGTCTTTGGTAATAATTGTTGAGCCATTGCCATTGCTTAGTGCATTTTTATCCGAGTGCATCACTGACAGGTAGTCATATGCCACATCATGGGTGCTGCTCAGATTCTTACTAACCTTTGAGAACTCATTTTCTTTACCTAAATGACATAAAAAATACTCAGTACTGGACAGAAAAAAGTTTGAAATAATATAAAGTTAAAAACAAATGTTAATCACTGACTATACAAGACAGATTAAAAGCAGTTTAACTAATGTATTTTGCAATTTTACTATTGCTCTAAATCTACAAAGTGATTGATATACTAACACCGCGCATACTTGACACAAGGTATATAAAGAAACAGTCAAACTTCCTCAAAGTCATTAAAACTTATTAAGCATTGAGTAGACATGAGGATATTTAAACAATGTTGGCCTGACTTACTGTTTTTATTATTTTCATGTAAAAACACTTCCAATCTAACAGCCCCTCAGTATCTAATACCCTCATTACTGCAGATATAGAAGAAGAAGAAGAAGAAGAAGAAGAAGAAGAAGAAGAAGAAGAAGAAGAAGAAGAAGAAGAAGAAGAAGAAGATATGACAAAAATGACTAAACCTGCTATAACGTTGTCAAATTCAATCTGCACATAATCGTCTCTGTCATATCTGAGCTCTTCATGGTGGAAGCCAAGAGCATGAAGAATCAGATGTTCAACTTCACCAATGCGATCACAGTCTGCACTAATAGAGACATTTTGTCCATTGGGGTCTACTCTGCCAACATATGACCAGCATCTAAAATGAAAAAAATACAGGTGATCATTGGAAGCACACAAGTGTAATATTGAGTTCTCTCTCTCTCTCTCTCTCTCTCTCTCTCTCTCTCTCTCTCTCTCTCTTCTTAAATGTTCATATCTTGACACACAGTCATGTCAGAGAGGAGTTGGATACATCACCAATAAAAGATACATACATACCCAGCTAGGTTTTTGAATGAAAGGTAATACTCCTCAGTATCCCTTGGTTTAAAGTCAATGCATGACTTCACCCTGAACTGATCAAAAGCTCTCAAGATGACTCCTTTAGCATTCAGGTCTTACTCATCATGTAAAAAAAATAGCAGTGTAAAAAGAACAACATGAAAAATAGTTAGACACTTCAAACAATTGATAAATATAGTAAAAGAATTGAAGCAAAAAGATAAAAAAAACACATATCCACTTCAATCTGCTTAGTTTTCCTTTTTTGCTTTACAACTTTTTGATTAATGCTTGCTGCATTTTGCGTTTTACATAAATTTTACTTTCACTTACTAAGTAATCTTAGATATGCATATTTTAAAATAGACACAGATATTCACCAAGGCTTTCATCCAACACATAGGGAACTGGAGATTTCCACAGAGAGCTTCCTCCTAAAGTAGTACTCCTTCCAGTGTTTGGCTTCTAAAATAATAATCATATGAGATTAATTGGATGACAGTTTTTGCAAATCAGTATTACAATATATCATTTCCTGTAGAAATAATGAGCTTACCTGAAGGGCGTCATCAACTAACACATCTAAGATAAAGCATACATATTAGTTGTTTTTTTTCTCAAAGAAATCAGGAACTAAAATCTAATAAAATGTCCATTGTCAAATCTTATGTAAAACTAGCACAAGGTCTATTTATTAGAAAATCATTTTTACCATTCGTGGTGTTCCTGTTCATGTCAATGTCTACAAAAAATATACAAAATGCCTCCTTTAAAGTTCATAGAAAACCAAAGAACAAATGTACTTTTCTAAAGTAATGTGAACAAATAAAACACAGCTTACCATTTATATCTGACTTTTGCTAGATAAGATATGAAAACAAGGTTAAAAAAATCATTGATACAGTCAATAATATGAACAAAAAGTTAAATATCTAAAATATGTTTCCGTTTTTGGAAAGGCACCTGTATTTTTCTAAATCAATCTCAAAAACATTGCAACAAATGAAATGCATTCAAATGTTTTCACAAAAGACTTAATCAAAATAGTTACCTACAAGTTAGATTTTTTCCTTTGTTGTAAGTAATTCTTGCCATTTCTTTAAAATAAAAATGGTCCCTTTCCTTCTTTAAATCAATGATTCTTTACACATATAAAATACAATAAAAATAACATGCATCGTGAAAAGTTGAATCTTCTCTACATCTTTGTCTTGAGGGATCATTGTGATAAAAGAAATGCATCATAGTGTGTCTTACACAAACAGGTGAAGTCAGACTCATGCAAGCTTAGAACTGGTGACAACGTAACGTCAGTGTCAAATTTATTCATATAGCACATTTCCAATAGCTCGAACTCTACAAAGTGCTTCCCAAGGTATATCCAAATAAGGACAAATAAAATACATAAGAGAGGTGCAATCAAACATAAAAAGCATTAAAAAGGCAACTAAGCTGTAAGTTAAAATATTCAAGCTAAAATTTGCTAAAAGACAGTTTAGCAAATCATTAAAGTGATTTAAAAATGTCCAGTGTCTTTGCAGATCTAATGTCTAAAGGCAATAATGTCAAAATAAATTCTTGTTACTGTTTTAATATACAAAAAAGCTTATGGTAAGTTTAAGAATGTAGAAAGCATCATATTGAAGAATGTGTGAATCACTATCAAGAAAAACTTGTAAAAAATATATAAACATGTGGGTCATCTTATTTGAGGAATGACACATAAAAGCTTAATTAATTTCACTATTAATAGCTGGGTTGTATATTTTTGGTAAGATTAATTACTATGTTTGTGTTAAAGATTTGTACATAATGTATCTTAAATGTACTAAAAGACAAAATTACAACTATATTCATAAAATTATTCTAATTCTATCTGATGTTATTTTCTGTCCTACTTTTTTCTTCTCAAAGTTAAAACAGATAATATTTTAACTTTGATAATTTATGGTAAAAGCATGTATAGATACTTACTGTGCTCGCAGCGAGGGTGGATGAAACCACCAAGCAGACCACAAGAAAAATGCTTTCTTGCATCTTCTTGGTTAGTCTAAGCATTGCAGAGAAAACCCAAATGAAGGCATGCAGATGTTGTGTAATGTAAAGCAATTAATTAATAAAATAAGATAAAATCAAACAGATACAGAAGGACAAAGGCTGCACTGAGATCCAGACATTTATACGTGGAGTAATAAGATCGCTAAAGAGGAAGCGCTGATAGTGAATCAAACCACATGAGCTTGATATCAAATTATAATATTCTGTGAATAGGGGGAAGCTGCTATAAAAGAGGACATTTAATTCCACAATAGAATTGAAAAATGAATTGTTTTAGAAAGTCAAAGCAACTTAAATAGTAGGACAAACCACAAACAAAAAACGTAGCAAAGCCTTAGTGTCTCCCAAACTGAACATTGGTGGCATACTTAGGATCAGATGGAATTCAGTTTTAGCTTCATCAGATCACAGGTCGTCTCCTGTGGTGTCATGCCTCAATCTCATGATGCATTGGATCTGTCACTGTCACATCCGAATTGCATAATTAAGATAAAGAAATCAGGGTTGTCCTTGGCATCAAAGTAAGCAGGTTCCATAGTGAAATATGAAGCTGTGTTGGTGTGACCTCTGGTCATCTGGATTATGTATGTGTGTGTGGGGCTACTACATGTACAGGTGTGCATGTAGTAGCCCCATGTACACCTCTACCTCTGCTTGTAGAATGGTCATCTACATGTATACAAGCAGAATGGTCTGCTTGTAGAGCAAGTGTGTCTGTGTGTTTGCTAATTTGTCACCTGGAATTGGGATGAAGCTATAATCTTGAGAGAGGCATAAACGGCAGGTGGTCTCGGTCCTGAAAGCTACAGAGGTTCCTGGTAGGCAGCCACCAAGCTTCCCTGTAGAGCAGCTATTCACCCAGCACAGTGGTAGGCCGGCAGTGGAGCTCATACACAGCGGTTCTCAAGCTGAAAAGGCACCAAGAGCACAGAGTGATGTAGCTTTGTTTATGACAGATAAATATAACTTGATAATAAACTTACAAGATGCAGGGAACATCAATGCAGATCATGTCTGGTTTTGTTTCAAGTCTCTGATATACACATAAAAAATATGCTTCTATCTCTCTTCATAGACATGACACACTAAACCACTAAGGGACATGGTTTAGTGTCAAAAACAAAACTGGCCAGTTTGACAACTATTGATCAAACTACTAAGTTAATTTCTTCAGCATTTTCTTTAATGAACCAGAAAGAACTTGTGAAAATGAAATTCTTTCAGCAAAACTCACGTGTATGAACTGACATAAATTTATCTGGAGAAATCTTCCAACAGCAAGTTCCAAATGTGATAGATAAATAGGACATTGATGAATAACTGTAAATAATTTTCCAGATATAAGGGATACATTTATTTTTAGATTTAGTAGTTTGGCTGAGACAAGGGAACATAAGAATGTGTAAAGGTCACATCTTTTTTTGTTGCTGTTGACTGCTCAGGAAAACACTCAGAACTTCAACTTCCAGAAGCTTAATGTTTTAAAAACTTGCCATCACAAAGGAGATGCCCTCAGACACCTTTTCTAGGTTGATGTCAAAGGTCCAATTACAGTGATTGGATTTGTTAGAGACAACAGAAAGGCAACAACAGCTCCAAAAACACTTGCTAATACCTATAAAAGAAATCTCTCTCAAGGCACCATTTATCAAACATTGAAACTGTTGTGATACAGCAGCAAATCGAGTTTGTCTCTTGTCTGCTAAGAACAGAAATCTGAAACCACAATGTGCACAGCCTTAGCAAAATTGGACAATGACAGATTGGTTAAGTAAGTCTACTTCAGTCAAAAATAATCTGCAGGTGAGGTTTAAATTTGGCATAAAAATGAAAGGTTGTCCGGGTGGTGGTATAATGACTCGGGCGATATTTTCCTGGTGGACTTTGAGTGGCTTAGTACAAAGTAAGTACAATTAAAACCCCCAACACCTACTTTAGTATTGTTGTTGACCAGGTCCATTCCTTTATGACCACAGTTGAACTCGCTTCCATTTGATATTTCCAGCAGATAATACAACATTTCAAAAAGGTCAAATCACTGAAAACTGGTTTCTTGAACATGACATTGAGTTTAATGTTTTCCAATCCCCACCACTAACCCCTAACTTCAATGTAATGGAGTATTGTCTTCTCTGAAGTTGTAACACAAAGACTTTTGGGCCAATAGGTTGTAAACCTGGTTCTAGTAAAGTTTGCCTAGGAAAACAGAAGATAAGATCAAATATACACACATACATAAAACTGATTGGCACTGAGGACAAAGACATGTTTTACACTTCAAGCAAAAAGCTAAATAAGGAAGTATTTATCAAATGTCAAAAAAAATTATTCCAATTTATTGTTACATTTTTCTATTATTATTTGTCATGTATTCTAACTTCCCTACGATGTCTGTTTACTGAACCATATATCCTCTTTTAAATGATTTTAACCTTTAATTACTTCTCTAAATGTTTCCAACAACAAAACTAACAGAACCTAGGCATTAAACACGCAGTGTTATGAAAAATATTTAAACAAACATTATTGGTATTCTTGTATTGTGTAGTCATCATCTATGCAATATAAATCTATTTACTATGTAAACATCTTAAGACCACACATATTAATTGCTAACTTTTGTTATTTTGAAACACTTTGTATGAAAAGGGGCATTATAAGCTATTCTGAACTGAATATAGTTGTTGACGATTGTGTGAATATGTAATAAATGTGTTTAAATCAACAAATACCACACATTTAGTTTTTTTTAACCTATTTTTATTAGAATGTAGCACCAAGAATGATTGTAAAATATGCTACTGACAGAGACAATTTTATGCAATTATGACATCTGAATATTGTGAATTCCTCATAATTAGCCTGCAATAACAAAATTGATGCACAAAAAGAAACTCTGGATTCAAACAAGTGTTGTCTAAACAATATTCCAAAATAAAATCTGAATGCTTCAAAGAAAAACCCATCACCAAATGTTGATATTGCTGACAAATGAATTTCAGGATTACACTTTGAAAACATACAAAACTGTTTCAAATTGTGACCCACATCTATTCAGAAATAATTGTTCATGATGCTTGCCTTTTTTAATCATGTTAAACAAAACAACATAAAGTAGTTAGAATAAACAGGGATTTTAGTAATGGTGTCGATGTAATGTAAATGTGTGCATCACGGCGCCAGAAGCATCACAGCCAAAAGGAAGATGAGGAACGGGTAGGGCACCACAGCAGCAGAGAATCCACGTATGCTAGAAAAGTAAATAAATGATTTATTGTACAATAGTTTTCAATAATTTTCAAAAAAAAAGATATGTCTATGTAAAGTACCAATCATTTCCCTTAAAAGACTGTGTTTGAGTTATGAGGCCATTGATATGTGTAAATGATGAGTCACCAAAAGAGCAAAATATAAAATAAAACAAGGAGGATTTCAAATAAATGTGCAGCATAAATCACTTAAACACAGTTGAGTGGTAAAGTCAGTGTGTACGTTTTCCATAGCATTAGACATAAGAAGCTTAGTGTGTGATTGTGCAGTGTGACATTAATAATTTTGCAAGAAGGATATCTATTTCAAAATGTCACCATTAATTAATTAGCTAGTAATCTTTTTGACAACTTTTAATTACTACTATAACAATTCTTTGATATCTAAAATGTGTAATTTTATCTTAGGATACCTGTCGTCTTCAGCTTGAAGAGGTCGAATGATGGTAGATGTGGGCCTATAAAAATAAAAGGAAACAGCAAAAACAGCAGAGGGAATTATTACAGTTCATCCATTACAGACACACGCAGCATTCAGGTTGTAAAGACTTAATTTAGGAAATCTATCTTTCTGTCAATGGTGGGATTACTGATAGTTTATCAGTAATTTGCAACAGTCACTCACTGTGAGCATGGGCCTTCATCCAGGTTCGGGGGAGGATTTGTAATGTCCACTGGTCTTAATTGAGGACATGGAAGAACTGATGCAGTGTTTAGTGGATTGAGATCTATTAAAAGGAATAACAGTCATTACAGAAAGCAAATGCAAGTTCAGTTAGTTGAACTATTTCAACAAATCACCAGTTTTAATGCACTGGTATCTTGATGTCATTGTTGACGTTATCTTTGTTTAAAGTAGCTGGTATCTATCAGTCAGTTATGCCTTAATAAAGCTTTAAACATGGCTTGGATATCAAGTGTTATGATTGGTTTACCAAAATAAATAAAACAATATTATAAGTATTATAAGTTGATATTCTTATAATAATAAAAAATACTGTAATGGTTTAAGAATGAGTTTGATTTCAGGTATATCATTTGCTACCTGCCCTCCCACCCCCACCGTTTTCTTCGGAAATTAAGTGTTTTATTCAAACTTCCCTATTTTTGCTTGCTTTTTTATACAAATAGCTTCTTTTATTTTTTTGTCATGGTAACAAAAAACAGAAGTGTATTAAACAGTAAACAACAGTATTAATGAAGACCGAATGTGATCACAGTGTTATGGTCAGTATTCATTTTATTCAGACCTCTATTTAAAATAAAAGCATTTGTTTTTTTCAACAAGTCCACTGTGTTCCTTTGATCCTTTTATGATATGTTGCTTCTTTCAGACTGGAACCTTTTTATTTTTACTGAAAGCAGGAACCCTGAAGCATAACCTAGGGAAGTCAGGATACCTGAAGCTTCAAGAGAACACATATGTGCAATCACAGCAATGAAACCACAGTGCTCCTTTCACATTTATTTTTTAACAAAGAAAAACTCAACTTGCCTTCAAAGTTAAACATGAAAATAGCACTTCCTCCCTTTAGGACCTCTCTGGATCGCAGTTCCTCCAAAGTTGCAAAATTCCCGTATCCATAAAAAAGTCCACCGTAGACTAACTCACCATTCTCATAAAAAAGAGCAGTTCCAGTCTCACGAGGATTATCCCAGACATTAGTACCTGTGTATATGAAGAAATGTACGATAAACATGAGATATGGATTGGGCTATTTTACTTGGAGAACGTTATTTTGCCATAATTTTCAGATTTTTTCATAAACATACCGCTAGAGCTCGTGTGAGTCTGGAGAGAAGCAAAGCTCTGTTGTTTTGACATTTGCAGTTGCATGTTGGGGTTTTGATCCAGCAGTGTGAAAGACATTTCTCTTTGCAAGCAAGGCCACGTCAGCTGGCTATCATATTTACCGGACAAGAGCTGCACAAACATTCCAACATATGTCTTGTACAGAATTGCTGCAACTCGATAAGCATAGCCTTCTTTGGAGTATCGTCGTGGGCTGTATATCCTGGTTCCTGAGGCACTTGTGCTTAGCGTTTCCTCAATTTCATCAATCTGAAGGGTCACGTGTGGACACTCGGTCTCAGAGAGGTTGATGTCATCAACTGAGAAGCCGCCCGTAGAGCTTCCCGCTCCTTTCCGAACCTCAAACACCACCTGGAAGTCTTTGGTGGCATTGAGAGAAACATGATGGAGCTTCCAGTGAGATGTTGGAGGACCTGCAGGGGGACATTTTGAAACAGGTGAAAATGCATATTATCATAACAAATGTAGACATTGATAGTTTTTAAGTTAGTTTTTGTTAATGTTCATACGCTACCACTGATTTGTTCCATGAGGCGGAGAGTTCCTTTGGTGTCCTGTTCATCAAACTCTCTAATCCAGATGTTCAGTTCATCAGCTTTATTTCCAGAATGATAATAGTAAAACTGCAGACACTGGATATTACATCTCCTACTAGGACGCATGATCTTGGTCTCGAGCCGAGCAGACTGTCCCTCCTGACCTGATGCTGTGCTGGCATGCATGAAAAATCCCAATTCTTCACCTGAAATGATACAAAAGAAGATACTAAATTTTGTCCACCTCAAGTTGACATATACAGTGTTGTGACTGAAGACATTTCAACTACTTCTGGGGTAATGTATATGAACAGTTTTCATTTAATTTCTTAGAGTTAATTAGAAACACTATGTAGGACTTCATGTGTCAATGACTGAAGTTTTTTTGGATCCTCTGGACTTGAAAAAGAGCCATGCTAGCACAGGCCACTTGTCACTTGCCATTTAGATTTGAAAGCTTACCTTGATCTCCATTTCCATTTGGTAGACTGGTGTGGTCGGAGCTTGGACCCCCATTAGCTTTTGTAACCAGTTCCCAGCCATTCCCACTTTGTGAGCAATGATTCATTTGGCATAAATCCTTATTAGAAAAGCCACAGTAAAACTTGAAGGTCACAGATGAATCTGAGAAAGTAGAAATATGATAAAAAAATTTTTAATTGGCAACAGAATTGATGTCAGAATCAACAAGAACAGTTTGGTCGATATTTTCCTGTGATTATTACTGTATTATTATTCAGAGAAAATATCAACATCACTTATGACATACAAAATATTTAAACTTTTGAAATTAAAAAAATAGAGAGATGATAAATCAACTTCAGTTGTTCAATTCTGCTTTGTTTAAAGCAAAAAACAGCTTGTTGACTTAAAAAAACTAATTCTTCTACAAATGTCTATTGCAAGCTAAACTATGCAAAAAAAAAAAAATCTTCTAAGTAACCAAAATGCGTCTGAACTTTGAAAAATACAATTAAACCAGTTAAATTGAAATCAGTAGACAGTGAGCCAGTTTGATTTCAGTAATCTTAAAAAGTCAACCCTGCAAATAATCAACACTTACTGCATTTGTAGAGAAGGTTCAGCTCTTGGACATCACTAGGACTCATTTCCACTCTTTGACCAATCAAATCTTGAAATGCTTGATTTATGGTAATAATTGTAGGGCCATTGCCATTGCTGAATGCATTTTTGCTGTAGTGCATCACTGACATGTAGTCATATGGGCTTCCATGGGTGGTGCTGTCTTGACTGCCAACCTTTCTAAAATTATGCTCCTTACCTGGAAGGTAATGAGAAAAACTCATCATTAGTACAAAATACTTTTTAGAAAAAAAATAGGTAAAATAAAGACAAATACTTGAAATTTTAACATTCTTGTTAATGAGTATGCAACATTAGACATATTCAACTGAAGATATCAAAGCAGTTAAAAAGAAATAAAATGCCAAACCTGCTAAGATGTTGCTGTATTCAATCTGCACATGATTGTCTCTGTCATATCTTGATTGTTCATGGTGGAAGCCAAGAGCATGAAGGATCTCATGTTCAACAATTGCAACATAATCACAGTTCTGTCCAATGGAGAGGTCCTGTCCATTGGAAAATATTCTGCCAATATATGACCAACACCTACAATGGAAAAGTGCATATTAATGATTGTTGGATTAAAATTTCCAGCAACACTTTATTTGATGGGGTGTAGATAAGACTGACATGACACTGCTATAAACATGACAAAACCGTCTTTATGAATGTATGACAGTTGTCATGAAGTGTCATTCTGTAAATAATAACACTTTTAATACAAAGTTACTCTAGAAGTTGCCTTGAACGTCCAGTACCAAGTTTGCATTATTTTGTAAATAATGACACTTTAATGCAAAGTTGGCATTTTTAATGAGAGATGGTCTTTGTTGCATTGTATATAAATAAATACATATAAATACATATATGGACAAACTCAGCAACACAACAGTGATGCCATCACAATTTACTTTCTTCCTGAGTTTGTCTTTTTACTACATCTTTCCTTCAACCATAGAAGATTGACCTTCCCACTGCCAGGTTAGCACAAGTCTAATATAACACAGGGGCCCTTTATGACAAATAAAAAAAAATCCCTGACCTAAGACCATAATTTTAAAGTTTAAATTAAACTCTGCCCATCTGTGATATGATTTTCTCATATATGACGCTACATATTTATGATATACCAGGAAGATTATTGCAATAATAAAGATAAACTCTAGCTAATGATGTTTGCAAATCCCCAAAACTGATAGTGTAGTTGGCATCGCTACATTTCCTGGTTGACCTATTTCCTCATTTGGTTCAAAAGAAGCATAATAAAATGTTGTTTTTCTTTTGAAACAAATAAAGACATATATTATCTTTATATCATACTGGTTTCAACATAACTGATTTGAACCAGCATGGTATAATGTTTAACAGTGCAGCTTTCATTCTCGGCGGTTTAGTGAAGCTGCATGTATTAAAACTGATCAATTTTATTCTTAGAGCAACATTTTTGTATGTTAGATTTCAGATTATATATAGTGACAGATTCATGTCTACATTGTCTCTGGTAAGTAGTAAGTTTTCTGGGACAAAGGATGGTGATGGCGGTAGGAGTTTAACTGGTTCAAACCCTCACTTTGTCTATCTCAGTTGTGTCCTTGGGCAAGTCACCACCCACCTTGCCTGCTGGTGGGGTCAGAGGGCCCAGTGGCCCCAATGCTGTTGTGGCTGCAATGACTTACCACCATCAACTTGTGAATGTGTGCATGAATGAATTAACGACTAAATGTAGTGTAGTGCCATCTGAATGTGATAAAGTGCTATAACAACAGGCCATTTACCATTCCATTTAAGTAGATTTTTTATTTTTATTTATTAAGCATAAATGTTATTGGAACGTGAAGTAGAATAAATAGCTAAGTACAATTTCCAAATTACTAGTGACATGTCAGGAAGTGGCACAAATACATTTTACTGAAATGAAGCTTGAATCATCTGGTTATGAATAATTTATTTTCCTAGTTGAAGTTTCATTTTTCAGCTTAGGTTAGGTTGCATTGGAATGTATTTATTTGAAACTTAAAAAAAAGGTAGGAAGCAAAAAGGAAATTGTTTACGTACCCATCTAGTTTCTGAATGTTAAGGTAAAACTCCTCAGAATCTCTGGGTTTGAAATCAATGCAGGACTTCACCCTGAACTGGTCGAACGCTCTCAGGATGACTCCTCTAGCTTTCAAGTCTTTCATTTTTCATGAAAATAAAGGAAAGAATATAAATATTGTTTTTTCATTTTATTTCAGATAATACGTCAAACAATGATAAGAATAATTTTCTAAAGACATTACTTTGAATATTATGCAATTTCTTTTTTTTTTCCTTTTGCAATTTCTGAGAGGCAACAAAGTTTTATTGATACTGATCTGCAAAGTCTAAAATGAAAATGAAAGTCTGCACCTCAATAAGACAATCCTAAGAATTTGAATACACTAATATTCACAAATATTCTGGTAGAAGTGAAACAATATATTTACCAAGGCCTTTGTCCAAAACATAGGGGACTGGAAAAGTCCACAGTTTGTCCCCAGGAAGAATGCTACTCCTTTGAGTATCTGAAGGCTGAGTTAGCAGTGCATAAGACAAAAACATTTAAAATCCCAGAATGCATTCAATTACACCTCACTAGACTGCCTACAAAAGTACTGAGCTTACCTCCCGGATATCATCAAGTGTTAAATCTGAGAGAAACCATATAAGTTAATTAATACACAAATATTATTTAAAATGTATTGTTAATGATAGGGTGACATGAAAACCTCATCAGAGTTAATTTACCAGAACAAAAACAGTTTACCTTCTGTGATGCTATTTTCACCAACATCTAAAAAAGAAGATTTCCTGTTTTGAGTTCCCAATAATTCAAGACATCACTTGAAATAATTGAGTTTTGCTATTTAACATGAAAAAAAAAATCCATGGGAGAACTTACCCACTATCTCTGCTTCCACCTGAATTCAAACATAAAAATAAATAAATAAATAAATAAAACCTAAAACAATTTAATATACAATAAACTGTTTTTTCAAAGCCAGACTACTTAAGGTCAAGGAAAAATGTTTTATTTTCACTACTTAAGTGAAAGGAATTTTTTTTAATTAAAAGACATAATTAGAAGTAAAGATGTATTCATTCATCCCTCTATTACTTATATAGAGATATAACACACTAAAAATGCAAAACAGTGTAATTTTAAGATCATTTAAACCGTTTTCTAAAACATGAAAACAGATGCTACATTTCATAGGACAGGACAACAATAGACAAAACACTTACCTCTGGGAGGGAGTGTGCTGATGAAACAGCCAAGTTTACCATAAGAAGAATGTAGCTTTTTACCCTCATGATATGTCTGGATTGAACCTAAATATTAAAACTTTTAAATCAAGGTGTTCCTCAGTCAGACAATCCAGTCAGCTGGGTTACTGTGCCTCTCTCTTATTTGTGTGGATCTTTAATACCTTCAGCTGCCTTATCTAAAACAGCATATTTTCCAGGTTAAACAAAACTTAATGATTAATAGAGAAGCCCAAATGATTTCCTGGATAATGTTTTACAGATCTAATTTGCATAGATAAAATGTTTTATTTTCACCACATACTTTCATTTACATTGTGTTCAGTCAACAGAACTTAGTCAAATCAAATTTTGAGAAAAAAAAAAACAAAAAAACTATTCAAATTTATTTTCTTTTTAGGTTTTGAAGTTTGTACCCAGATAGAACTTATTGTTTTATGGTGATTCCTTACAGAATGACAATCTTAACATATGCAGAATTTAGCATTGAAGATACTGGTTTCCTGTAAGTTAAAGGTCCTGGGATACTAATGCAAATCAGAAAATACACAAGTAGCTGTGTCAGAGGATTTATTTATTTATTTTTTTTTCTTTTTGTGAAATGCCTTGAAATGGCATGTGTTATGAATTGACATTATACAAGCTGAATTGAATACTAAAGCTTTAGAAGCTGCAACTGATAGGAGGCAAAGAATTAAGACTTAAGTTAAATTCACAGTGGCTTAAATCATTCCCCCTCCCGCCCCCCAAAAGTGATTTTGGAAAAAAAATAAATAAATAAATAAATAAATAGAAGACAGACAAGAAAAGACAGAAAAAAAACTATTAGGAAGGTGACGATTTACATAAGTGTCGTAACTGACTGTTTTACGATAATGTGAGAGAAAAAGTCAACGCTTCAATTCTCCAGCAGATGGAGCCTTTGCCCAGAAAAATAATATCAACTCCAGCGATTGGATTGTGACAGTAAGACAAGCGGAAGCAGGGCGTCTTTGCCTTCGTAATTACTCCGTCGTTCACATTAATTCCCTTCCTTCTGCTTTTATTGCAGTCATAATCCGCATATTTGCTGCTAAAATGGCTCTCACATACGAGGAACCACAACCAGAAAGTAAGTTTGTTAATATTTATTTTCGAATAAACGAAAGTTTACTTTTTGATGATTTCATTCATTCCCGACTTGAACAGGTACTAGGTGATTTTTTTATGTATCCGATTATGAAACACACCTTAATTTATGTGTTATACATAATTGTTATTCTCGGGTTAGTCTCACAGTCTTACAATAAAAAGAGACAATAAGTTAGAAACTTATTCTGCTCTGCAGAGTTCAGGCCTACCCGGCCTGAACTCTGCAGGCTGCATTGGCTGCGGTTGACTTTTATTTCACACATTATGTTGTCCAAATCCCTCTGTTTTAACTTCACATAGAAGATGTGTGTGTTTGTAAAGTATTTTTCTAGTTTCCTACGATTTAAAACTTTCTAAGAAATCATTTTTACTGCGTCATTTACCCGCATCGGCCTATTTTAAAAACTATGTGGCCTATACGAGTGAATATTATGTCACTGCTGTATAGAGGACCCATAAATTGTATTTTTCTACCGTTACATATAAAGCGACTACTCCTTTGCCAGAACGTGATTAAGAATCGTAGAATAAGAGAGAAGGTTTGAATAAGTCTTGTATGGATCAAAGTAACGAAAAATAAATGCCTTTTAGATAATTTCCTACAGTATTAGAGTGCATTCTTAACTTTTCTCAAAGGTTTCACTTCCTTTATCTGAGGAGTTACTGTGAATGGCAAATAATCATCTCAAATGTCATCTGAAGGCGAGTTTATGAAATATATATTCAAATCACACAAATCACAGAGAGTTGCATTTTAATTGCAGTCCAAATTTACAATACAATTACAACATAAAATATTGTAATCTTTGTCAGGAGACACAAATAAATGCAGAGTCATTAACTTTTCAGCAATCAAGAGCAAACATGTGGCAACAGGGGATTTTCTTTTGAGCAGGAAGAAACCTTTAGCAGAACCAGGTTCAGTAAATTTAAGTCATCTGCTTTAATTTGGAGATATTAGTGTTACTATTTAAACTCTCAGCAGCACCTTACATCCACTGACCATCAGTTTCTACTAATTTGTGCTCAACATATGTAACAAATGAACAGATATTAGGGAGTTCCATTCTGACTTTAATATTTCTTTTTCTCTTAGTGTCACATTTTTACAATATTTTCTTCTACTCTATTTATTATACACTTTTCAGAATATTAAGTTGATGCTTTTGAATATTATTGCTTTGTAATCTAGTAATCCTGGCCATATTGTGTTTTCATTTTAAAGGTGGGAAAGGCCTTCCCACCCAGGAAAGTGGGTATGTTTATCCATTGTCTTCCTTTTACTTTCATTTTGATAAATGCCAGCATTTTCAAATTTAAACTAATATTTTCTAAATGAAACTGCGTGCAAACACATTCCTTTGTCTGTTACAGTGATGCAGGTTTCTCAGCTGACATGAAGCACGTCTCCAGTGACAATTACATTGCTGGATGTGGGTTGCCCAATGCAAATAAAACGAGTTCTGTGAGACCCATGTTTATTGAGGCAGAGATCTCCGAGCTGACAACGAAGGAAATGCCAGTGGTGTTTGAGCCTAATTACTGTGCGTTTACCGGGGAAGAGTTGGGTGAAGCGAGAAAGTGGAAGCAGTCAAGCCCTGACCCGGAAGAGCAACCATTTCCAGGAAAGATGGACGGAGGACTGAAAGAAGTGTTCGCTCCGTGCCGCCCGAGACAGAAAGCTCGGGAAAAAATTCAAAAGAGACATCCGAGGGTTCCAGGGAAAAGAATTACTGATCGCTACAGCACAAAATTAAAGTGGAAAACCTTGATTGGTAGTATGAAGTTAGAAATCTATTCATATCTCCTGTGCTCAAAGTTAAAGAAACAATATGCATGATAAATAAACACACATTGTATTTCTTGTCTGTTTTTACAGTGTGTTGTTCCATGATGACAATGCAATTAGTTGGTGTCTGTGATGCGTCGGCTGGTATGTTCTTAAAAACTTTTCAATATACTCCACTTCAAACCACCAGAAACATTTCACTTACAAAACAATAATTATTAAAGCAGTGATATGGCTTATATTCATCTAGCTTAAGTGTAAAATTGATCGTCATTGAATAATGCAGGTTCACCACTTTCAATAAAATATACTAAGGTTAATGACCCAATCATTAGTTAAAGTTGGAAAGCTAAAACTAATTATGACTTAGTTCAAACCTTCAGGATTTGACAGAAAAATTCAGAGAATCTATGATTCACTCTTACCTTTAGGGAAACCAAAATACTCTCTTATGAAGACAGGAAGAAGCCATCTGTGTGGATAGGGATGAATACTAACTAGAGCGGGAATGTTAGTGCCCGACGGTAAAATTACAACAATCATTTTCCTCTACTCCACTATTAGAAAAGCTTCAAGAAGTTGATTTGTAGCCAACAATGATGAAGCATCTACTAAAGGTAGTAGGTATGTAAACTGATGTGATATCAAGTCTTTTATATTTTATCTGTTTTGACAATTGTTGATTGAAATCTGCGCTATATAATACAAGTAGAGTTTTAAGAGAAGTCCTTTCTATCATCTGTGGCTGTCAAAGATTAACTGATCTCTCATTCCTAACAAGACTTTGCTGCTTTACTCTCCAAATTAAATTGCAAAATAAAATAACACCACAAACTATGAGACATTTCCACTAGCAACTATTATTTTTTTTTGCATAGTGTATACTCTTGTTTTTGTATAAAAACCACGTATGTTCTCCAAAGAAATGTTTACTTTATATTTATATGTTTGTGTATTTACGTGTGTCTTGCCAGATCTGAAGAAAGAAGAATAATTACAAGACTTTGTTTTAAACTTGTTACTCTTAGAACTAGTACTGGCCATGATACTTATCTTAAGACTTGTCTTATTTTAACATCTTTTTAACATGATGTGCTAACATAAAACCGAAAGTTTGAGTAAAAAAGTTTGTTAGTTGTTTTTATTTAAGTCACTGTTTTATTTTCTCACGTTGGACCCACAGGCTCTTGCTTCACCTGCATGGACAAGGCCAGATGTCCAAACCTGATAACGATATATGTGAAAAATGATCGTCTGGTCTATGACAGACCCACTGAAGAAGAAATCCCAAAGTGTTCTGGAGCCCCTCCAATCACACAGAACTGCTTTGTGTGCCGGTCTCAGTCAGACGTGAACATCTACTGTCCCAACAACATCACAACATTTGAGGCGGAGTATTGCAATGGCTCAAGAATCACAAACATCATTAAAGGGTGTAAGTATTTCATTAAGCACTTATGCTGAACTCGGCATACGTGCTGAGTTCCTTATTATGGAAGGAACTTAGCTGCAGTTCCTTTCGTAATATTTTTAACTCCTTGAACATTTTATGTGTTGACATATTTTCATCACAAACTTATGCAATAGATTAGAGCTGCCCAGGACATCAAACTGACATCATTATCACAATATCAGTACGCGTAGTATCACAATCACAAAGGGCCACTTGGACGCAATATTTGGTAGAATCTCATATTTGAAGTGTTTTGCTTTCTCATCCTGTATAACCTCTAAGGTACTCTAAGGTAAAGTATCACAAATTTCTGAAATTATGCAACCATATAACAGACAACACAAAATCGTGTGTAAAAGAGATATTGTTTCAACATTCTTAGAAAAAAAAATACATTTGTGTTTTGTAAAAAATATTTTTGCTGCAATTATTGCTGCAGGTGTATAGGGATATTTCTGTTCCAGCTTTTAATAGAAAGAATCTGTAAATTTTATCTAATCTTCTTTGCAACATAGCTCAAGGTCAATCAGCTTAGACGAGGAGTGTCTTTGTACAAATCTTACTTGAGATTGTTAATTGGTTTTAGGTCTACATTTTTTTCCCACTTATTTCACTTTTTCTCTACAGTTTCAACTCATGTTTTAATCATTTATTCAAAGAATATTGAAATGGAGATGTATTTAAAGTGTTGAAACTTTGGGGACTCTTTTCAGTCCAGAAAGATTTGAAATTTCATATCACAGTTTTGACATTTTAAAGTAAACTGAATAAAATATATGATATACCAGTTCTTATGCATTCTAAAGTCAAAACAAAAGTTATACGTTTGGACTTATCATATCAAACTTTCATATTTTTTTCTGTCAGGATAAGAATAAAAAAAAAATCTCCTTTCCTCTCTTGTCAAGTCTTTTGTCCATTCATGTCAATTTTATGTTTCATTTTTTGCCTTCAGGTGATGTGCAGCAGAAGTCTTACTCTGCACCTAATGGACCAGCTAACAAAGCGAGTATGTATACGGCTTGGATCACAACACTATTGGCCTTTGCAGGTCATCGAAATTAACTGTGATAATTGTCAACAAAGCACAGCTTTCTAGAGCTCTTTCTTTTATTGCAATGTGGCAGAAAATAAAGGGTGACAATGCTGGTTGGCACTGTCAGCTGGCATTGTCTGTGCAAGTGTAAAGCCATTTACAGCTGGACAGAGAACTGATATCAGTACAAATGGTTCTTTCTCTACCACTGAGCCCTGAGACAAACAGCAGGGCTGTCTTAATCTGTTCAGAAGCAAAAAACAATTCAAAATGCTTTTGGAAATGTATTTAACATCTAGTTTTTGTTCCAATACTATTTGCTATTTTTGCTTCATTTGTAGGTCCCACTCGTATACTTACTGGACTCGTGTGTATTTTGGTTGGTATGTATTATGGATCTTGATGGTGGGATAAATCCGCTAACCTTTCTGTTTTTGCTTTGACTCAACTTGACTTGTGTTGTCATTTTACAGTTGCTGTTGTGATGCTGCTCTGAATCACCGTGATCTACATTGTGAGTGTGCCTGGTTGGGAAGACAGAACTTGCTATTAGATGGTCATCATTTGTGCTTGCATGTAATTTTTATTTTCAGGTCTGGAAGAATCAAGATGGTTGGTTAAATTTTTCATAGATTTGGATTCTTAAATAATTCTTTACATTTTCTGATATTTTTTTTGTCTGATATTTTCTTTTTTTAATCATATATGCATAATAAACTCAAAAATCAAATAATCCCAAAAATAAAGTAAGTCAGCTGTGATATTTTTAATCTCTAATTATTTCCAGTAACACCATTTTGTATTTGTTAACATTATAGGAAATGTGATGAAAACATTAAAGTAAATCCAGGTAGAAACTGCTCCCATAGACACTGTTACTCCCTTGATTCTTTTTTTGTTGCTTGCTATTTTCCACTTGTGGATTTGTATTTTTCTTTGCAGTTAACTACACTTTTTATTATTGCTGTGATTTGCTAATCAATCAATTGCTATGTCAAGACAAAATTTTTCCGCTTACTTAATTTTTAAATGCATGCTAGTCTTATTGACATATTACTATTTGCAATTGATAAACAATAAAAATACTTCCAACATGATATGGTTTTGGTTATTTAAAGCTATTGTGATTTCAGTAAGTCATAATTATTTTTATATTGCCCACTTTTTTGAGTCATTGATTAAACAATATCACCACTAATGAGAACAAGATTACTGTGTGGGCAGATATCACTGTTCAAAACTCTGCTTCTTTGAAGCATCAATAAAGCATAAAGTGTATTAAAGTGTCACAGTGAATCTATTAAACCAGTCTCTGAACTCTGACTATGATTTTTTTCCCCCAGTTTATTTTCCCCAAAGCACATTTTACATTACAGCAACACTAACAGTAGCTCAGAAATACTTTGATTAGACCGACTGATTAGTGTCTGATGGCCTCCCCTATGACACTCAGAGGATGCAAGTTTGCATTTAAAATTAAGCCAAAACTTTTATGAGTTACAAGAGTGTTGTGTAGCAACTACTTGTTGTGAAATGGTCTCTCTCTCTCTCAATATACTGCTCTGTAAGGAACAACTTTTAAAACCTACAAGCTCATCAGCTTAGCTTGCCCAAAAATGAAAAGCCACCACGTGGTGAATGTTAAATGTTAAACACAACTTCCTGGATTAGTCAAAAACTTACCAGACAGCTTTGGGAACGGCAACTGATCATGATGCACGCTTTCACAAAGCAAAGGACAAAATGTAAGTTTGTTTTTTTTTTTTTCAGTTTCTGATTAGTCTGGCTTGAATAAGTCACTGAGAAACCTTGTATATTTTGCTGAGTTTTAATTTTCTTTCACTTATCGTAAGCCTCGAAAACAGCTCCTGAGAAACTTCGGTGGTTAACCCACACCCCTAGCCTGAACTACCATTATGATCATCCATATTGTTCTGGGTTGAATGTGATTAACACATTGAGTATCAAAGCTTTTAACAGTTTTCATTCAAAGCTTTTAACGGTTTTCATTCAAAGCTTTTAACGGTTTTCATTCTTGGCAGGTAACACAGGAATACCTAGTATTCCTGGTATTGTTCAGGTATTCCACAGTTTTTGACTAGCAATACTTAATCGTAATAATGATGTGTTAATGTCAAATGCCAGAGTCTTTGAAAATTATTTGCTAAATAAATATAGGATAATGCTGTATCAAACAGAAGGTGTGTTTAGAATTATTTACAAACGTTTGAAATGTTAGTCTGGATACCTGCACAATCAAAAGAGAGGAAATGTTTGCTACATTCTCATTTATTGAATTTATGAAACAGATCCATCTAAATGTTACATAAATATGTTAAACTGATGCCTGGAACAGTGTTGCAATTGTCAACCCTTTTGTTTCTGCTTTTGATGAAATCCAAAAGCAGAAACAATCCAAAAGCATTTTGGACGACACGACTGCCTTACCTGCAGGGACAAAAGCAGATGCCCAAACAAAGATCCATGTTTAGTTTAGAAACTAGTTTAGTTTAGATTTCCCATCCTCTTTTTAGGTAATGAAACACACAAGAAACCTTATCCTCTGAGATATAAATCTGTGCTACTCACTATGTCATGGTTATATGTAATAAAACATTATGAAAGCAGAAGCACTTAAGACAGCAGCCATTACAGAGACTCCATGAGTTGCATCATGTTTTCTGAAATGGAGGGCAGAAAAGGTGCAGTAGAAGATCTGAAAAGACAAAATCACAATAACTTATTTTGTTGAAAAATAATAGGATAGGGATATGATATTAAATCTAGGTCCACTGCATGCATAAATGAAAACCATTATTTGTTATTCTTTGTTACCCATTTCAATGCAGTTTTATAGTTTTTGTCACTTTAAAAAACCCTATAATTGTGTTTGACTGAATTACAATATGGAGTGTACCATATTGCTGTCATATTGGAATTTCTTACAAAGATATAAAAGGATGTTTATAGAAAAAAAAGTAACACGATAGACATCAAGTCTATTTTGTTACAATTCTTAAGTAGAAAAAGTAATTTGGCTACTTTGTCGAATTACTTCTCAAGTTTCTTCAGCAATTTAATATATACATTTTAAATCAATTCTCATAAGTAGAAATGCACTTTTATTTCTCTTACAGTGTCTCTTTGCTATCTAGTAGCTGTGATACTCACTATCTGTCCTGGATTTGCTGGTATGTTTGTAAACACTTTTAATCCCTTATTTTTATTTAATTGTTTAATATGATGGGCCATAAAATGTAACTATCCTTGTTTGATGAGTAATGTATTTTTTTTAAAACAGGTTTATTATCTTTTAACTTTTACCCAGTGAACGTGAAGCACATTATATGTTTCATTTTATCCAAGTTTCTCTAGATTGGACGACGCATGACTGCTTTACCTGCAGGGACAAGAGCAGATGCCCAAACATAGAGAGGATTTTTGGACCTCATGACTCCCTTCTCTTTGAAAAAGAACTTAAAGAAAACATCCCAAATTGTTCTGGAGTTCGTCCAGTAGGAAAGAACTGCTCGGTGTGCCATTCCGACTTCACCATCAACATCTACTGTCCAATAAACATCCAGAAATTTGAGGCAGAGACGAATGGACTGAAAATTACCAACATATCTAAAGGGTGTAAGTAAGGCATTGCAAAACATTTATCTTTGATGATGTTAAGTGACTGTTGTTTCACCACTGAAATAACATTATTTAATTGCAAATCTGCTTTCTACTGTAATTTGAGAAAGGAGGCGAGACAAGAGTGAGTCAGATTTACAGAAGTACTTCATAAATCTATGACTAAACATAAGAATAAAAAACACATTGTCCTTTATTGGTTTCATGTGACCTACGTGAACAATAGTTCCTGCTGAAACAATGACATTTTAATGTAATATATATATAAAATAAATATTTAAATAATAATAATAGTAATAATAATAATAATATAGAATAAAAAATATTTTTATTTTATTATATATTATTATTATATAAATATATGTTTTATTTAAATAATTTTTCTTTTGTAGGTGAAGAAGAGCAAAACACCAACCGTAGATTCCACGGACCGACTACTGGTGCAAGTACGCATACACACACAACAGATGCATAGCACATTGTTGCTGCCAGGTGGCTGATTTACCATATCTGATAAAAATACTATTTAATGTGTATATCTAATAACGTGCTCAGTGAGTATTTAAAATAGACTGCATGCTTTAACTTTATCTGGTATCAGTCTGCAGTGATTATAGTTTACAGAGTGCTACAAGTAAGCATGTTATTTGCCTGATTGAAAAACCAATACTTTTATAATGAAGATTCACTTTTAAATTGAACATACATATATAGCAAAATTAACGCTAATGCCGCTTGATTTCCTTATCCCAATAAAGGCCAGATTTCTGCACACACTGGAGTAATATGTGTTGGTATGTATTACTGTGTACACATTACAAGTACAATAAAGGTCTACTTTCTGAAAGTAGGTTAACTCAGTGAGTGACAAAAATGTGTTTCTATATTACAGCTCTTCTTTTCATCTTGTCTGGGTGATCTTAAACAGAGTAAGTATGATTCATCACACAACTTTCAAAACATTTTACTGAAAAACTTAACAGTCCTAAATTTAGTTTATGCAGTGACATCTGATGTTTTCCTGTCTTCAGAAAATTTTGTATCAATGAATTATGAGCTTTGAATAAAACAACAACAACAACAACAACAACAACAAAACAAACATTTACAATACAGTAAGTCTGCAGGTACTGCAGAAACATACATAGACTCAGAAATGTATTACTGACCACTAGAGGGAAGTAGTAATCCATTCACCAGAAAAGGAGAGCCAAAACATGTTTAATCTAATTTTAGGGCTGATTCAAGCCAGACTTATTGTACTGAATGATATGTTTAACTAAATTTGACAGTGAGGAGAAAAGACTGGCCATGTAAATGCAAAATATTTCAACCACCGAAATGGATTCTCTATCCAGTCGCAATCCTGTCAACTTTGCTTGACAGCAACTTCTTAACAGTTACAGTATTTTTAATAATTTGTTTTCTGTCATTTCCACAGATGCTCATTCACAGGGAGAGAAAAGAAAGATGTCAACACATTTCAAAAATGTTTAATTGATTATGATTTGAGTTCATTTTAGAAAAAAAATAACCAGTGAAGCTTTTATTTTATTTTATATATTGTTAGGCCTAATATTATCCATACCCCTGTCAACAACATGTTTCTTCTGACTGCAAGTAACATTGTTGCTTTGGATGGGCCCAGCAAGAATCAACTTGAATCCAAAATATGAGTGTAAACTGTTTTTCTTTTTCAGAACTAATACTGGGTTTTTTTCATTGTTTTATTATTTCTTTGTTATCTATAGCAAAGCTGTTTTAGCCATATCTATAAAGCAATACATATTAAGTATCTTAATTGATTAAAAGTATATAAAGTCATACTTTCAGTCTCAGCTGCAGTGGTGACAGTCAGGGGGAGGGGACTTTTCTTTCAACTGGAAGAAATACACAGAGAAACAAACATCATGGCTGAAATGAAGTCAAAACATGAAAACTACTGAGCATAATATAATCACAGATGTGTTAATAAAACAGAAACACAGACTCAGAGATCTAAACATAAATAGTTCTAAAACTGAACATATAAAATGAAAGAACAACTGGAAAAAAGTTATTAATTGGTTTTAAAGACATTGTTACATTGATAGAAAACATTTAGAGGAAATTCTATAACAGGTGATTATATCAAGGTTAGGTTCAAAAGTTGCAATTAACTTCCAGAAAACAAAGTTATATTAGGCACTGGTTGATGGCACAAGGTGGATATAGCCACAACAGATCAAATAGATTATTTGTCTAGTCAAAAACCAGCTAAAAATGGAAATATTTTCCATGTAGTTAGTTGATTAGGTCATAACCAGTCATGAATCTGAAACTCAATTGTGAAACTGTAATTTCTAGACAGTTTGATCCATATTTGACCACATGAGTATCCAGATCATAGATACAAGGTAAAAGTGCAGCTGCTGTCCACAGCAAAGTTAGGGGGGCAGTCACATCATCATCATCATCTTCATCATCCATCCAAGCAGGTAGGAGTGCCATGTTCTTTTGGATGAAAATGTTTACATACTACACTGATATTAAAGCCAGGTTGTTCAGGCCCTGTACAGATGCTTCAGAAGAAACTGCAGATTGATCACAAACAGAAATTATATATACCAAATGTGACGGATCAATATTTAAGATGAGCAACTTCACTTGACTAACAGTAAAGTAAATCAGAGGCCATAATATATAATTTATGTTACATAAATCATGAGTGTAGCTTTTAATTAATCTAGCCTCTTAATTTTTCCAACAAAATGCTTAGGAGGAATTAGCCTGTATCCACTCCACTCCAGTTTAATAGGCATAACTTATGTATGGTGACATTTGGTGCATGCTGATAGCTGTTAGAGTGGGGATAGAAGCCAAATTTTTCAGGAGAGAAGCTAAAGATGCTGCAACATAAGGGCAATAAAGTTATTATATAAAGCATTTTCCTGAAACGGCTATTGTTAAAGACCCTCTATATGATGGAAAAAAGAAACGATCTACTTCTCTGACCTTCTTTCGTCTGTTGTTGGATCTCTTTTAGTTTCAGTAAATCATGAGCAGCATGACTGCTGCACTCTGCACATTGGGCTTCAATGTGATTTTGAGGGACAATTAAATCTGATGTGTTATGTAATGAAAAGCTTTTCTTTTTGTTTATTCCAGATAATCAATGATATTAAATTAAGAAATTAACAAAGCTGGAATTTTCTGCATAATTGCCAGAACAAAACTTATATACTGATATTTATCTCCCAGAATACCAAAAAACTTACCTTCACTGGACAACAAAGACAGTCATAAATGTTGACCATCCATGCCCAGTATAGAGCATAGAGGCCATGTTTGTACTAAAAACTGGAAACGCATTATAGTCTGGTATAAGTATTTATTATGTAAAAATGCCTGCAGTTGCCCTCTTTTTTTCCTGGGAATACAAATAATGGATTTCACTTCAGCTTTTACTGCTACAAATACCATATACTCATAACAGTATTCATAATAGAGCAGGGAAGAAGCAAAAGATCAACAGAAGGGACAGTGTGGCAGGCAAAGGTGGCAAAGAACATACAAGTGAAAGGAGGTGGAAAAAAATGAAGAGGAAGACCCTTGCACAGATGAGATGTAAGGAAAATGCTGCAAGGCTTGGTGAAACCTATGTCTCTATGTGAAGCCAATGGATAGATTTTTTTGTACCTTGAACTGCAGGTGAGGAGACAAAAGTCTAAGCCAAAGCAAAAATTATATATGAAAAAGAGAGTGTGTGTTTGCTCTGTCTCCTCCAACCCCGTGTCATTTGCAGTGGACAGCTGTTCACACAAAGGCAGATTCTGCTTCAGGTTTCTGTCTGTTAAAGAGCAGTTCTGCTTTCATGCATGATCAGTCGGAGCAACTGCTGCAAAATTAAAGACTTGATGCAATCAGATGGGTTTCCATAGTTTTTGGTACTAACTGGAATAATAAGCTGAAATGACCTGGCTACTAAAACAAGAATTGAAAATATACCAAAAGTGGTGTCTTGAGAAAATGGAGCGTCTGTTGAAAATTTCTTTGCTGACAAAATCAGTAGGGAATTGGTGACCTTCTAAATAATTCAATCACTTGTTGTAATTTGTGTGTAGTTATGTCTACATTTTATTTTTATTTGCAAAATGCTGTGAGATCACATTCATTGTGAATTGGTGCACTGCAAATAAAATTAATTAAACTGAATACATATTACACCCCTAAATATTTATGAAATCTCACCATACCATCCTCACTCATGATTTAATAAGGGCTTTTATTTGCACATATTCCTATTTCTTATTTGTTGAGGGAAATCTATAGAGTTAGCTCCCTTTCACTATTATAGCTATCACTTTCATTGTTGAGCAAGGATATTTTTTTGGATTTGCTAGACTGTATGGCAGAACAATTTTCAAAACTGTTTAAAGTTTCTCTCTGTCTGTGTTATGAAACTGTTAAATCAAATGTTATCCACAGTAGTGGAAGCAGTAAAAAAGCATCAGGGGTTGAAGCCTGAGGTCAATAAAAGCCACATTGTTAAAAGCTTTGAAAAAAAAAGCTACACAATACAGTGATGTTTAGGACAAGGAACGTTGAGTAAAATACATTCTGTGGTAGTTTATGACACCTCTACCTGAATAAAGGGCCCCACATTTTGTCTTTAAATTTTCATCAACTTTATTAAGCCACCAAGCCCAAAGATCCATAGTAAAGTATGTTAGTGTGTTGGTAAATACAGCGTTGGAAATTCAAACCCAAAACAAATCTAACACTGGTTGATCCTTCAAATTCGATAAACAGAAGGCCAACAGTAAGGTTTTTTTTTGTTGTTGTTGTTGTTTTGTTTTACCAATACTTAATACAAGAAATACATATAAAAGAAAATGTGTTCCCACCACCAAACATGTTTAAAATGCAAGTTTTTCATCCCATACAAATGCTCTTAATAAAAAAAATTTCCTTATAGTGCAGTATTTTCTTTTAATCATAGTTTTAAAAAAATGATCCATAGGGATTCAGAAGCATTACTGTTAATGTTTGTGCAAAGGCAAAATATTTGAAGGGAAGATTTACGGCTCCATAGTCTCATCAAGCCAACATAGAAATTATTGGCAGCAGGAGGGTGAGCAGCAGAGAAGCAACCAAACCAGGAGAGAACCCAGGAACACTAGAATAAAAAGAAAATAGATGATTAAAACATTTTAAAATATTTTACCTTACATATTTTGTCTGCATTATCTGCATTACAGCACTAATTGGATGTCAAGTATTTATTTTAGTATTTATTTTCTGGGATAGTTGTGGTTATAAGATTTGTACATTGTTAAGGTGAAACTATATTTGACGCTAAATCTCACCCCGTTAAGAAACATGGGCCTTCATCCCAGTTTCTAGAGCGAGCTGTGATGTTCATTGGTTGCACTTGAGGACACGGTAGGGAGTTTCCATTAACCAGAGGAGTGAGATCTACCAAAAGATTAAAAAAAATTAGTAACAGTAAAAGAAAAGGAAAATTCAGTTTCATCACCTTAACAAGTTTTTTTTTTTTTTTTAAAACAATCCTGACTTTGCGCACCCACTCAGCCCATGGGTCCTACCCCAAGATTTCTGGAGATCATACTCTACATATCCCTGTCCTCAATGTTCCCATAGAACTTGTTAGTCCACACAATGGATGAGCCAGCATTGTTTCAGTTACGGATCTCTAAGAAAATTCTTGAAGAGTCCTGTCTCTACTGGGACTCATAATGTTGATTATTTATTCCAAAGGAAGCTATGAAGAGGCCTAATTTTATTTGAGAATTTTCTAATTTTCCATAAACAACTTCAATTTTCATTCGGTTTTGGTTCTGGTTGCCACATAAATAAAACCTCAAACACCCTAACAATAGCAGTGTTGTGTTTGCCAAAGTAATACTGCTTTTGGCATCTCCCCTTTTTATTAAATAAATAGGTGGCTTTGATACGAAAGCAATAATTTGCTCTGAGCAAAGACATGCCTACTTACCTTCAAAGCTGAACATGAAGATGGCGCTACCTCCCTTCAGAAACTCCCTGGTTTGCAGTTCTTCCAAAAATGCAAAATAGTGGTACCCAACCAGAATCCCACCATAGACTGCCTCACCGTTTTCATGAAAAACTATGCTTCCATTTTTACGAGGGTTGTCCCACCAACTGATACCTGTTTATATAAAACATATTTAACATAAGACAAAGTAGATATTGTTACCACTTTATTATTAAAGATTTTCCTTACAGTAATTTCCAAATTTTGTAGTGCACCTACCATTAGAGAGGTTGTGAGTTTCATGTGTAACTTCACTCCATTGTTTTGACATTTGCATTTTCATGTCAGGGGTTTGATCCAGCATTTGGAAGGTCACTTGTTTTTGTAGACAAGGCCATTCCAGCTGGTCATCATTGTCACCAGACAAGATCTCCACATACATTCCAAGGAATGTCTTGTAGAGTACAGCAGCTATCCGGTAAGCATAGCCCTCTTTGGAGTACTGCCGTGGACTGTATATTGCAGTTCCAAAAGTACTTGTGTTTAAAAGTCTCCCTAAGTTATCAATCTGCAGGGTCACATGTGGACACTCGGTCTCAGAGAGATTGATATCATCAATGGAGAAGCCGCCTGTAGAGTTTCCTGCTCCTTTCCGAACCTCAAACACCACCTGAAAGTTTTTGGTGGCATTGAGAGAAACATGATGGAGCTTCCAGTGAGATGTTGGAGGACCTGGAAAGGATGTTTTTAGGTCACCATGATATACTATTTAAGTGCCTCGGTGCACATGTAGAAAAGCATATTATCAAACGTACTAACTGCCAGAAAATAACAACATAGAACAGAAAAGCCTTTATCATCAAGAAAATATAAGATACTTAGAGAAATTGGTAAAAGCATCCGCATGATTTCATCGCAGATATTACCAGTGATCTGTCCCATGAGGCGGAGAGTTCCTCTGGTGTCATGCTCATCCTGAAACTCTCTGATCCAGATATTAAGTTCATCTGACTCATTTCCACTGTGGAAATAGTAAAACTGCAGACATTGGACTTTACATTCCCTTTGCGTACTCATGATTTTGGTCCCAAGCCAAGCTGAGTCTCCCTCTTGACCTGATGATGTGCTAGCATGGATGAAATATCCTGTTTCCTGACCTAGAATTATAAGGTTAAAAACAATGTGGTAATATCTTTCTTCCATCATCCTATATACATATTCAGGTGAAACCAGATATTTATAAACATTGCCTAATCAGACACATTTTTTCTCAATGAGTCATAGTGAGTCATATCTTTCCTGTTTGAACATGCTTTATTCCTAAATGTCAGGTTAATTAGATATGTTTGTCTAAAATTTTAAAGTTAGTATCAAATGTCTAATTCACTACATATGTGAATTAGACATTGCATATGTAGTGATGTCCAATTTTGCTTTATTTTATCAAGATCTTTCTCTCTTGTTGTTACTGAATTCAGCAAAGAGAAATAATTTTGGTATTCCAAACAGACCTAAACATTAAAAACAAGATTGGATTTAATGTGTGGCAGTGAGAAAAAATGAGACTATGTATCTTTTTATAACAGCATGTAAATGTAATATAAACAAAAATATATCATTTCACATATTTACACTAGTTTAAATATAAATCGGATATACATGAACATGCAATAACATTTACTTTTGAGTAAATTTGAACTTCATCCTGTGTCTGATAATTGTGCTAATTGTGCTATGCACAAACTATTTCATGCTTTATAATATAAAATGTAATGAATATGCCTACCATTTTCTCCGTTTCCAGCAGGCAGAGTGGTGTGGTCAGTGCTTGGACCGCTACTAACTTGTGTAACCACCTCCCACTCACTGTCACTCTGTGCACAGCTGCTCATTTGACTCATTTGGCACATCATCCCATTAGAAAAGTCACAGAAAAACATAGAGGCAACTGTGGAATCTGTTAATAAAACATTTTGAATATTTAAATATTTGTCTTGACCATAGTTTCATTATTTCATAAGTGCAAGTTAGCTAAAAGGATAGATACACCTTATATCTAGATCAAATAATACTTTGAGTCAAACCTATTAGCAACTTCTTCCTTGAGTTCAATGAGGATCAGGGGTGCAATGAAGAAATCAAATCGTCTTTATGGCAGAGTATATATATATCAATAGTAACAGCCAAAAGTTTGAAATGCCACAGCCTCCACTTATCAATGGATACACACTTTAGCACATGAAGTGTAAGTCTTTAGCTTTTATGTGCCTAAATAAGATAATCTACAATTCACTTTTCATTGTTTTCTTCATTTTCCATGCTGTAGACATGTTTTATTATTGTGCTTATCAGAAAAGCCCATGTTCAAGGATTATTTACACCTCTGATTAACTTAACTACATCATAGATTTATTTCCATATGTAAATAGAAATCTGTCATTGGAGGAGTCTGGTGTTAAATTACGTTAGCTTAATTCTGCATTGACTGTGCTTAAATTCGTGTGCTTGCAAAGTTTCATGCATCTGCATGTTTTTCATTTGACAGTTTTCTATATTCAGAGCTAAGTCGTGTTTTAATAGAAAATTCATAAAACTCTTTGTACTGCATACAACAGTGTACAGTACTGTTGTGACATTGCAGTGGATATTTCAATACTGCCAAAAATGCAAAATTATTAAAGTTGTGTCTTTCTTTAATATTTACTTGATCCAAACAATGCAACATCATCTTATAACTGAATTCAATATTATGTATTTTCCCAAAAGCTTAACTAGCTCAATTGTTCCAATTCAAAACAATTTACTTAAAATGCAATGAAAATTAGCTTCCTGAAAGTCCTGATAATTCCTGTAATATATTAGATATTTTACTTCTATCACAAGTTTGACATTATGTTGAATGTCTGTGCACAAAGTCAACTTTGACAAAATCAATTTGTTTTAGTAATTTGAATAATCAGTGTTGTAGGACTTACTGCATTTGTAGAGAAGTTTCAACTTTTGAGCATCTCGAGGACTCATATCCAGTCTTTGACCAATAACATTTTGGAATTTGTGGTCTTTGGTAATAATCGTAGAGCCATTGCCATTGCTTAATACATTTTTGCCAGAGTGCATCACTGACAGGTAGTCATATGACACATTATGGGTGGCGCTCAGATCACTGCCGAGCTTCTTAAAATAACCTTCTTGTCCTAAGAACACAAAAATACCCAAATACTGAACACAAGATTTTTTTTTTTATGGAAATAGACTTAAAAATAAATGTTATTAGTGACTGACTATTCATAATTAGACATTATATTACAGAAATACCAAATACTAGTGTATTTGGTATTTCTAATCCTGCTACAAATCTACAAAGTGGTTGAAAGACTTACTACACACTTTTTGCACAAAGTACACAATCAAACTTCTTCAAAGTTGTTAAAGTTAAATGTAGCACTGAGGAGATAATATCATACAAAATAAGCTATGCTGACCTGACTTATTGTTTTTATGTAATTATACTTCCAATCTAGCAATTACTAAATGTTTTATACCCTTATTTCATCAAACATCTTGTTGCACCAAAATGGAACAAGTACACTGTAATAAAATTATTAAACCTGCTATGACGTTGTCAAAGTTTATCTGCACATAGTCGTCTCTGTCATGCCTGATTTCCTCATGGTAGAAGCCAAGAGCATGAAGAATTGTATGTTCAACAATAGCAATGTGATCACAGCCTGCATCAATAGAGATTTCCTGTCCGTTGAAGAATGTTCGGCCAACGTATGACCAGCACCTAGAATAGAAAAATTACAGATTATTGTGAGAAACAGCAACGTCAGTGCACAGATTATCGTTTTACTCTATACTGGTCATGGCTAATAAGTGAATGTACACTGTTTATTATTTCTCTGTCTATCTTTCATTTTTTCTTTTTTTATCATTGTGAATGCATTATTCCTGACACAAGACTACACACAAATGTCAATGTGAAAAGTGAGTTGCATTTATTGAACCTTGCACAAATACACAAAATGTACATACCCAACTAAGTTTTGGAATGAAAGGTAATACTCCTCAGTATCCCTTGGTTTAAAGTCAATGCATGACTTCACTCTGAACTGGTCAAAAGCTCTCAAGATGACTCCTTTAGCATTCAGGTCTTTTGTCAATTAAAAAAAAATAGCAGTGGAGAAAGAACAACAATAAAGACAGTTACACTCTGTAAACAGATAGATTTCAAGTAAAACAAAACATTTTCACTTTAGTCTGCTTTGGTTTCTTTTATTTTACTCAAGGTGTGACAACTACTTTTTCATGAGTGTTTGCTGTATGTTCTGTTTTCAATCAATTTAATCCTTTCTTTCCTTATCAACTAGACAGCACACAATTAAAAGACATGTACATGTATATGTATATTTTAAAGTCACCCAATGACATTACCAAGGCTTTTGTCCAACACGTAGGGAACTGGAGATTTCCACAAACCGGGCCCTCCTAAAATAGTACTTCTTGCATTCTCTGGCACCTAAAATAATAATCATGAGAAAAGAATTTGTGTGACAATTTTTGTAAAACAATGTTTAAAAAAAAAGTTCAAAGTTTGCCTGCATAAATAAAAATCTTACCTCGTGTATGTCATCAACTAACAAATCTAAGATAAAACATAAAAGTTAATGATTTAGTAAAAAAAAGAACTAAATGGTAATACATATCCATTGTACAATTTGATGTAAACATAGTTTTTCTTTTAATAGAAAATCAGTTTTACCATCTGTGGTGTTCTTTTTCTCATCAATGTCTGCAAAAACACAAAATGACTCCTTTGGAGATCATGGTATATAAAGACCAAAAAGTAGAATTTATAAAATAATATGAAAAAACAAAACATAGTATAACTTACCAACCATATTCCCATCGTCCTACAAAAAACATACATATAAGAATTAAAAAGAAAATCTTACATAAAATCTTAAAAGAAACAGATAAAATATGTTTCTTTTTGTTGTTTTGGAAAGGTAGCTGTATTTTTCTAAATTAGTCTAGAAATCATAGCAAATGACATGCACTTTAATATAGTTTTTAAAAGTTCACATTTTTTGCCTTAACCAGTTTGCTATTGTGCTGTGAGCCATTCCTGGATGTTTTTAAAGTAAAAATGGGCCCTTTCTCTTCTTTAAATCAACAATTGTTTACAATGAATAAAATGTGCATAGAGAAAGTTAAATTATTGCCTTAAGGAATCATTGAGGAAAAAAATCAGAAAAGCTTAGAGTTGGTGAAAATGTAAAGTCAAAATAAAGTTTTTACTCTTAATATGCAAAAAATCTGCGTATAGTAAGTTTAAGGATGCAAAGAAGCATCCTGAATATCTGAAACATTATCAAGACAAACAGTATCTTGTAAAAATAAATATACAAGTGAATCATCTTATTTGAGGTTTGACACATAATCCACTAATTTAACTATTAACAACAGAGATGAAGGTTTTGGTTGACTGTTAGGGAAGATTCAACATTACATTTGTGTTTTTAAGATTTGTAGATAATATGTCTAAAATGTGTTAAAAGAAAATCCATGAAATTCAGTTTATAACTCCTACTATTTCCAGTCCGACGTTTTTCTTTTTAAACTTAAAATAGATGACATTCAGTCAGTAATGTATGGTAGCTCACATAAAAAACACCTCTTGTATTTTATGTAGTAGTATGCATAGATACTTACAACGCTCATGGCGAGGGTGGATGAAACCACCAAGCAGACGACAAGAAAAATGCAGTCTTGCATCTTCTTGGCTAGTCTTAGCATTGCACAGAGTGATTAAAGAAATGCAGGCATGCAGATGTTGTAAACTCAAAAACTCATGAACAAAATATCGAATCAAACCAAAAACAGTTGTAAGGACAAGGGCTGTACTGAGACTCAGACATTTATATACACGGTCAGATGACGGCTAAAGAGGAAGAGCTGGTAGTGAATCAAAACACAGCTGCTTGATATTAAATTCTAATTTTTTTATGAATAGGGGGAACCAATGCAAAAGAGGAAACTTAATTTCATGATACAGTAGAATTAAAATGTCACCTGTTCTGTAACACAACCTAGGCAGTAGAATAAATAAAGAGCAAATACCAAACCAAACTTGATCTTTCAGACTGTATACAGTATACTGCATACACACATACATAAAAGTGGTTGGACTGTATACAACTCTCAGGTATGTCTTTTGCAAACTAAGATCAGAAATATGAGACCACAGTTTGCACAACCTCAGCAAAACTGAACAATCAAAGACTGGAAAAAGCTTTTCTTGATCAAATGAGTCTTCAGTCAAAATAATCTGCATCAAGGATCTGAATTTGGCAAATGAAAGGTGGTCAAGGTGGTGGTAACTTATTAACTTAGTTAATGAGAACAAGTAAAACATTACTACCATATACTTTAGTATTACTGTTGACAATGTTCATTCCTTTTTGACCACAGTTTACCCCTCTTTCATTTGATACTGCCAGTAGATAATGTGAGGATGTGGGTTTCCTGTATATGTATTTTGGTCTATTTGGTCCCCGTGTCTTAGTGTCTTGTTCCCATGATTAACCCCTAGTGTATTTAACCTCACCAGTGTCTCCTGCTCCTCACTGGATCCTTGTAATCGTTTGCCTCCTTATGTTTGTGTTTGTGTCTCGTTCACCTGTGGTTCCTGGCATTGTGTACAACTTTAAAGTGCGCTAAATTTCTCCACCTTATTTTGGGTCTCACCGTCTAAATCCTCATCATCAACACACTCACTTCATGACGGATAATGCACTATTTCACAAAGCTCAAATAATTGAAACCTGGTTTCTTGAATGTGACAATGAGTTTGCTTGCCAATCCCCACCACTGTGCCGTATAACTTCAATGTGATGGAGTATTGCCTTCTCTAAAGTTATAACATAAAGACTTTATGGCTTAGATGTTGTAAACCTGGTTCTAGTAAGGTTTGCCTTGGAAAATGGGAGATAAATATGCACATATACATAAAACTGGTTGGCACTGAGGCAGTGGCACAAAAAGTGGGTATGCAGAGCATAGGGGCGCTGCACCAGAGGGGGCGTCAAGAACCTGTCTGGAGGGGGCGGTGCGCTGATGATGTCTTCGCATACACTTCAGCGCCCTTACGCTCCTTCACCCCGCTCACATAATGGGTAAATGCAGCGAGCTTTACCTTTCACGCGTCTTCGTCTCGGGGGGGTAGAGCGAGCGTATGCTTTCTACGCTCACCCTGACATACCTTCCTTCGCGGGGGGGGGGCTCCAATTTATGTTTTCGCATCCACCTGAATAATATGTAGTTGCCCCACTGCACTGAGGACAAAGACATGTTTTACACTTCAAGCAAAAAGCTAAATAGGGAAGTATTTATCAAATGTTAAAACAATTATTCCACTTTATTGTTACATTTTTCTATTATTATTTGTCATGTATTGTAACTTCCCTAGAATGTCTGTTTACTGAACCATATATCCTCTTTTAAATGATTTTAACCTTTAATTACTTCTCTAAATGTTTCCAGCAACAGAACTAACAGAACCTAGGCATTAAACACGCAGTGTTATGAAACATATTTAAACAAACATTATTGGTATTCTTGTATTGTGTAGTAATTACCTACACAACATAAATCTGTTCTCTCTGTAAACATTTTAAGACCACACATATTAATTGCTAACTTTTGTCATTTTGAAACACTTTGTATGAAAAGGGGCATTATTTGTGAAATGGAACTGTAACATTTAACAGTGGCTTTCTTAAATAAGCTATTCTGAACTGAATATAGATGTTGAAGATTGTGTGAATTTGTAATAAGTGTGTTTAAATCAACAACTACCACACATTTAGTTTTTTTTACATTTTTTATTAGAATGTAGCACCAAGAATGATTGTAAAATATGTTACCAACAGACAATTTTATGCAATTATGACATCTAAATATTGTGAATTCCTCATAATTAGCCTGTAATAACAAAATTAATGCACAAAAAGAAACTCTGGATTCAAACAAGTGTTGTCTAAACAACATCCCAAAATAAAATCTGAATGCTTCAAAGAAAAACCCATCACCAAATATTGATATTGCTGACAAATGAATTTCAGGATTACACTTTGAAAACATACAAAACTGTTTCAAATTGTGACCCACATCTATTCAAAAACAATTGTTCATGATGCTTGCCTCTGTTAAACAAAACAACATAAAGTAGTTAGAAAAAACAGGGATTTTAGTAATGGTGTCGATGTAATGTGAATGTGTGCATCACGGCGTCAGAAGCATCACAGCCAAAAGGAAGATGAGGAACGGGTAGGGCACCACAGCAGCAGAAAACCCAGGTGCGCTAGAAAAGTAAATAAACTATTTATTGTACATGTTAAGTACTTTTCAATAGTCTTGAAAAAAAGATATGTCTATGTAAAGTACCAATCGTTTCCCTTAAAAGATCGTATTTGAGTTATGAGGCCATTGATATGTGTAAATGATGAGTCACCAGAAGAGCAAAATATAAAAAAAACAAAGAGGATTTCAAATAAATGGGCAGCATAAATCACTTAAACACAGTTGAGTGGTAAAGTCAGTGCGTACGTTTTCAGTAGCATTAGACAAGAAGCTTAGTGTGTGTGTGGGTGTGTGGGTGTGTGTGTGTGTGTGTGTGTGTGTGTGCGCGCGCATGTGTCAGTGTGTGCAGTACGGCATTAATAATTCTGCAAGAAGCCTATCTATTTAAAAATCTTACCATTGAATAAGCTAATAATCTTTTTGACACCTTTAATTGCTACTGTAACAATTCTTAAATATGTAAAATGTGCAATTTTATCTTAGGGTACCTGGTGCTTTCAGTCGGAAGAGGTGGAGTGTTGATAGATGTGGTCCTATAAAAATAAAAGGAAACAGCAGAAACCACAGAGGGAATTATTATAGTTCATCAATTACAGGCACACTACATGCAAAGCTTTGGGTTGTATAGACTTAATTTAGGAAAACTATCTTTCTGTCAATGGTGGCAATAGAATGATGGTGGATAAGAAAATGTTAGAGACTTTTATTCTGTTTGTTGCTTCCAGTTGTCAACACCAGCAAAAACCTATCAGAAAATTATGCAAAAACACCCACAATACGATTATACATTATTGGGGTAAAAAAAAGAACTTCCCATTGATACCAAGTGGCTTATTAATGAAATTTAACTTAGTATGCCAGACAATATAGTACTGTGATGTGTTCTGTTGCATACGAAGCTCATCAATTTTGAAAAATAATTTGCAACAGTCACTCACTGTGAGCATGGGCCCTCAAGTGGCATTAATAATTCTGCAAAAAGCCTATCTATTTAAAAATCTTACCATTGAATAAGCTAATAATCTTTTTGACACCTTTAATTGCTACTGTAACAATTCTTAAATATGTAAAATGTGTAATTTTATCTTAGGGTACCCGGTGTCTTCAGTTTGAAGAGGTGGAGTGATGGTAGATGTGGTCCTATAAAAATAAAAGAAAACAGCAAAAACAACAGAGGGAATTATTACAGTTCATCGATTACAGGCACACTATATGCAAAGCTTTTGGTTGTATAGACTTAATTTAGGAAAACTATCTTTCTGTCAATGGTGGCAATGAAATGATGGTGGATGAGAAAATACTAACAACTAACTTTTATTCCAGTTGTTATCACCATTTACTGGAAAATTATGCAATAATACCAACAATACGATTATAGGTAAAAAAGGGAACTTCCCACTGACATCAAGTAGTTTACTAGACAGGAATAATGAAATTTAAGTTAATATGCTTTACAATGTAGTACTGTGATGTTTTGTTGCATATATACAGTGTAGTTTAACAGTAATTTGCAACAATCACTCACTGTGAGCATGGGCCTTCATCCAAGTTCGGGGGAGGATTTGTAATGTCCACTGGTCTTAATTGAGGACATGGAAGAACTGATGCAGTGTTTAGTGGATTGAGATCTATTAAAAGGAAGAACAGTCATTGCAGAAAGCAAATGCAAGTTCATTTAGTTGAACTATTTCAACAAATCACCAGTTTCAATGCACTGGTATCTTGATGTGATTGTTGACGTTATCTTTGTTTAAAGTAACTGGTATTTATCAGTCAGTTATGCCTTAATGGGTTTCTAAAATAAAAAAAATAATATTATAAGTATTATAAGTTGATATTCTTAAAATAATAAAAATACTGTAATGGTTTAAGAATGAGTTTGACTTCAGGTATATCATTTGCTACCCGCCCTCCCAGCCCCACCTTTTTCTTTGAAAGTTAAGTGTTTTATTCCCTTTTTTATTGTTTGCTTTTTTATAAAAATAGCTGTTTTGTTTTTTTGCCATGGTAACAAAAAAACAGAAGTGTATTAAACAGTAAACGACAGTACTAATGAAGACCGAATGTGATCACAATGTTATGGTCAGTATTCATTTTATTCAGACCTCTATTGATATGCTGCTTCTTTCAGACTGGAACCTTTTTATTTTTACTGAAAGCAGGAGCCCTGAAACATAACCTAGGGAAGTCAGGATACCTGAAGCTTCAAGAGAACACATATGTGCAATCACAGCAATGAAACCACAGTGCTCCTTTCACATTTATTTTTAACAAAGAAAAACTCAACTTGCCTTCAAAGTTAAACATGAAAATAGCACTTCCTCCCTTTAGGACCTCTCTGGATCGCAGTTCCTCCAAAGTTGCAAAATTCCCGTATCCATAAAGAAGTCCACCGTAGACTAACTCACCATTCTCATAAAAAAGAGCAGTTCCAGTCTCACGAGGATTATCCCAGACATTAGTACCTGTGTATATGAAGAAATGTACGATAAACATGAGATATGGATTGTGCTATTTTACCTGGAGAATGTTATTATACCATAATTTTCAGATTTTTTCATAAACATACCGCTAGAAGAGTCTGTGTGAGTCTGGAGAGAAACAAAGCTCTGTTGTTTTGACATTTGCAGTTGCATGTTGGGGGTTTGATCCAGAAATGTGAAAGACATTTCTCTTTGCAAGCAAGGCCACGTCAGCTGGCTATCGTATTTACCGGACAAGAGCTGCACAAACATTCCAACATATGTCTTGTACAGAATTGCTGCAACTCGATAAGCATAGCCTTCTTTGGAGTATCGTCGTGGGCTGTATATCCTGGTTCCTGAGGCACTTGTGCTTAGCGTTTTCTCAATTTCATCAATCTGAAGGGTCAAGTGTGGACACTCGGTCTCAGAGAGGTTGATGTCATCAACTGAGAAGCCGCCCGTAGAGTTTCCCTCTCCTTTCCGAACCTCAAACACCACCTGGAAGTCTTTGGTGGCATTGAGAGAAACATGATGGAGCTTCCAGTGAGATGTTGGAAAACCTGCAGGGGGACATTTTGAAACAGGTGAAAATGCATATTATCATAACAAATGTAGACATTGATAGTTTTTAAGTTAGTTTTTGTTAGTGTTCATACGCTACCACTGATTTGTTCCATGAGGCGGAGAGTTCCGTTGGAGTCCTGTTCATCAAACTCTCTAATCCAGATGTTCAGTTCATCAGCTTTATTTCCAGAATGATAATAGTAAAACTGCAGACACTGGATATTACATCTCCTACTAGGACGCATGATCTTGGTCTCGAGACGAGCAGACTGTCCCTCCTGACCTGATGCTGTGCTGGCATGCATGAAAAATCCCAATTCTTCACCTGCAATGATACAAAAGAAGACAGTGAAGTTTCTAAATCTGGCCCACCTCAATGTATGACACTCAGTCAGAGTGTCATATATTGTAACTGAAGACATTTCAACTTCTTCTGGGGTAAAATATGTGGTCATCTTACAGTCTGAGGAAATTACAACTTTGCAGTGGAACGAAGGGAACCAAAATAAAACACCTTTAATTGTTCAGTCAAAGAATTGTTGATTGAGACATAGAAGTGTCTGTTACAATACTGCTTGACCAAAATAAAAAATAAATGAAATTATTGGTATAATCAGTTTGTGGGGTACATTTTGGATGAATGACTGAAGCTTTTTTGGGTCCTCTGGACTTGAAAAAGAGCCATGGAAGCACAGGCCACTTGTCACTTGCCATTTAGATTTGAAAGCTTACCTTGATCTCCTTTTCCGTTTGGTAGACTGGTGTGGTCGGAGCTTGGACCCCCATTAGCTTTTGTAACCAGTTCCCAGCCATTCCCACTTTGTGAGCAATGATTCATTTGGCAGAAATCCTTATTAGAAAAGCCACAGTAAAACTTGAAGGTCACAGATGAATCTGAGAAAGTAGAAATATGAATAAAAGTTTTTTAATTGGCAACAGAATTGATGTCAGAATCAACAAGGGCAGTTTGGTCGATATTGTGCTGTAATTATTGCTGCATTATTATTCAGATAAAATATCAACATCACTTATGACATACAAAATATTTAACTTTTGAAATTAAAAGAATAGAGAGATGATAAATCATCTTCAGTTGTTCAATTCTGCTTTACACTTTAATTTGTCTAAAGCAAAAACAGCTTGTTGACTTAAAAAAAAGCTAACACTTTATTTGAAGGAGTGTGCATAAGACTGATATGACACTGTCATAAACATGACATAACATCCGTCATGAACATAAAGAAGGCTTTATGAATGTTTATGACAGTTGTCATAAAATGTTAATCGGTAAATAATGACACTTTTAATGCAAAGTTGCTCTAAAAGTTGCATTGAAAGTCCATTAAAAGTGCCAACTTTGCATTAACTTATCATAATTTACAAAATCATGCAAAGTCGGCACTTATTTACCGAATGACACTTCACGACAACTGAACATAAAGAAGTTCATCTGTCATGAACTTCTTTATGTTCATGACAGATGTTATGTCATGTTTATGACAGTGTCATGTCAGTTCAAATAACGTGTTACCAAAGAAATCTTCTACAAATGTCTATTGCACGCTAAACTATGCAAAAATTAAATATATCTTCTAAGTAACCAAAATGCGTCTGAACTTTGAAAAGTACAATTAAACCAGTTAAATTGAAATCAGTAGACAGTGAGCCAGTTTGATTTCAGTAATCTTAAAAAGTCAACCCTGCAAATAATCAACAATCTTTAAGCACTTACTGCATTTGTAGAGAAGGTTCAGCTCTTGGACATCACTAGGACTCATTTCCACTCTTTGACCAATCAAATCTTGAAATGTTTGATTTATGGTAATAATTGTAGGGCCATTGCCATTGGTGAATGCATTTTTGCTGTAGTGCATCACTGACATGTAGTCATATGGGCTTCCATGGGTGGTGCTGTCTTGACTGGCAACCTTTCTAAAATTATGCTCCTTACCTGGATGGTAATGAGAAAAACTCATCATTAGTACAAAATGCTTTTTAGAAAAAAAATAGGTAAAATAAAGACAAATACTTGAAATTTTAACATTCTTGTTAATGAGTATGCAACATTAGACATATTCAACTGAAGATATCAAAGCAGTTAAAAAGAAATAAAATGCCAAGCCTGCTAAGATGTTGCTGTATTCAATCTGCACATGATTGTCTCTGTCATATCTTGACTGTTCATGGTAGAAGCCAAGAGCATGAAGGATCTCATGTTCAACAATCGCAACAGAATCACAGTTCTGTCCAATGGAGAGGTCCTGTCCATTGGAAAATATTCTGCCAATATATGACCAACACCTACAATGGAAAAGTGCATATTAATGATTGTTGGATTAAAATTTCCAGGAACACTTTATTTGATGGGGTGTAGATAAGACTGACATGACACTGTCATAAACATGACAAAGCAGTCTTTATGAATGTGACTGTTGTCATAAAGTGTCATTCTGTAAATAATGACACTTTTAATACAAAGTTACTCTAGAAGTTGCCTTGAAAGTCTATTAAAAATGCCGGCTTTTCATTAAATTGTCCTTATTTACAAAATAATTTTAATGGACTTTCAAGCCAACTTTAAGAGCAACTTTGCATTAAAAGTGTCGTTATTTACCGAATGACACTTCATGACAAAAGTCATAGACATTCATAAAGACTCCTTTATGTTCATGACAGGTGTTATGTCATGTTTGTGACAGTGTCATGTCAGTCTTTAGCACACCCCGTCAAATAAAGTGTTACAAAATTACCTTGTGTCAAATTATATTAAATGTCAAAATAAATAAATAAATAAAATCCCAGAGACAAGACCAGAATTTTAAAGTCTAAATTAAACTCTGCCCATGTTGTGATGGCAGTTATATAACTTTCTGGTATGTGACGCCATTTATATATGATATACCAGAAAGATCATTGACTGTAATAAAAATGGATCATCCTGTAATAATAAAGATAAACTCTAGCTCATGATGTTTGCAAATTCCTAAAACTGATCTTTTTTTTATCTTTTGAAATATTATATCATACTGGTTTCAACATAGCTGATTTGAACCAGCATGGTATAATGTTTAACAGTGCAGCTTTCATTCTCGGCAGTTTAGTGAAGCTGCGTATATTAAAGCTGATCAATTTTATTCTTAGAGCAACATTTTTGTATGTTAGATTTCAGATTATATATAGTAGCACCAGTGCATAGCAGCTTCACCTCTGTCAGACTGCCCCAGTGCTGTTGTGGCTGCAATGATTTGCCACCATTAACTTGTGAATGTGTGCGTGAATGAGTGAATCACTAAATGTAGTGCAGTGTTATCAGAATTTGATAAAGTGCTATAACAACAGGGCATTTACCATTCCATATGGGTAGATTTTTTTTATTTTTACTTATTAAGCATAAATGTTATTGAAACGTGAAGTAGAAGCTAAGTACAATTTCCAAATGATTAGTGACATGCTATCAGGAAATAGCACAGATAGATTTTAGTGAAATGAAGCTTGAATCATGTGGTTATGAATAATTTATTTTCCTAGTTGAAGTTTCATTTTTCAACTTAGGTTAGGTTGCAGTGGGAATGTGTTTATTTGAAACTAAAAAAAGGTAGAAATCAAAAAGGAAATTGTTTACGTACCCATCTAGTTTCTGAATGTTAAGGTAATACTCCTCAGAATCTCTGGGTTTGAAGTCAATGCAGGACTTCACCCTGAACTGGTCGAACGCTCTCAGGATGACTCCTCTAGCTCTCAAGTCTTTCATTTTTCATGAAAATAAAGGAAAAGAATATATATATCTTTTTTCATTTTATTTCAGATAATACATCATACAATGATAAGAATAATTTTCTAAAGCCATTGATTCGAATATTCTGCAAATTGTTTTTTTTTCCCCTTTGCAATTTCTGTGAGGCAACAAAGTTTTATTGATACTGATCTGTAAAGTCTAAAATGAAAATGAAAGTCTGCACCTCAATAAGACAATCCTAAGAATTTGAATACACTAATATTCACAAATATTCTGGTAGAAGTGAAACAATATATTTACCAAGGCCTTTGTCCAAAACATAGGGGACAGGAAAAGTCCACAGTTTGTTCCCAGGAAGAATGCTACTCCTTTGAGTATCTGAAGGCTGAGTTAGCAGTGCATAAGACAAAAACATTTAAAACCCCAGAATGCATTCAATTACACCTCACTAGACTGCCTGCAAAAATACTGAGCTTACCTCCCGGATATCATCAAGTGTTAAATCTGAGAGAAACCATAGAAGTTAATTACTATACAAATATTATTTAAAATGTATTGTTAATAATAGGGTGACATGAAAACCTCATCAGAGTTAATTTACCAGAACAAAAACAGTTTACCTTCTGTGATGCTATTTTCACCAACATCTAAAAAAGAAGATTTCCTGTTTTGAGTTCCCAATAATTCAAGACATCACTTGAAATAATTGAGTTTTGCTATTTAACATGAAAAAAAAAATCCATGGGAGAACTTACCCACTATCTCTGCTTCCACCTGAATTCAAACATAAAAATAAATAAATAAATAAATAAATAAATAAATAAATAAATAAATAAATAAATAAATAAAAACTAAAAAATGTAATATACAATAAACAGTGTATTCAAAGCTAGACTGCTTAAGGTCATAGTGAAAGGAAAACAAATATTTCTTTTAATTAAAAGACATAATTAGAAGTAAATATGTCTTCATTCATCCCTGTATTACTATATATATTATATAGCGATATAACACATTAAAAATGCAAAACAGCATAATTTTAAGAAGATCATTTAAACCGTTTTCTAAAACATGAAAATAGATGCTACATTTTATAGGACAGCACAACAATAGACAAAACACTTACCTCTGGGAGGGAGTGTGCTGATGAAACAGCCAAGTTTAGCATAAGAAGAATGTAGCTTTTTACCCTCATGATATGTCTGGATTGAACCTAAATATTAAAACTTTTAAATCAAGGTGTTCCTCAGTCAGACAGTCCAGTCAGCTGGGTTACTGTGCCTCTCTCTTATTTGTGTGGACTTTTAATAGCTTCAGCTGCCTTATCTAAAGCAGCGTATTTTCCGGCATTCAAAGCTTAATGATTGAAAGAGACGCCCAAATGATTTCCTGGATAATGTTTTACGGATCATAGATAAAGTGTTTTATTTTTTAGGTTTTGAAGTTTGTATCCAGATGGAACTTATTGTTTTATGGTGATTCCTTACAGAATGACAATCTTAACATATGAAGAATTTAGCATTGAAGATACTGGTTTCCTGTAAGTTAAAGGTCCTGGGATACTAATGCAAATCAGAAAATACACAAGCAGCTGTGTCAGTGGACTGATTTATTTATTTTTTTCTTTTTGTGAAATGCCTTGAGATGGTATGTGTTATGAACTGACATTATACAAGCTGAATTGAATACTAAAGCTTTAGAAGCTGCAACTGATTTCACTTTTGGAGGCAAAGAATTAAGACTTAAATTAAATTCACAGTGGCTTAAGTCATCCCCCCCCCTAAAAGTGATTTTGAAAAAAAATAAAAAATAAAAAAAAAAATAAAGAAGACAGAAAAAAAGAGAAAAAAAACTATTAGGAAGGTGACGATTTATATAAGAGTAACTGACTGTTTTACGATAATGCGAGAGAAAAAGTCAACGCTTCAATTCTCCAGCAGATGGAGCCTTTGCACAGAAAAATAATATCAATCCAGCGATTGTGACAGTAAGAGAAGCGGAAGCAGGGCGTTTTTGACTTCGTAACTCCGTCGTTCACATTAATTCCCTTCCTTCTGTTTTTATTGCAGTCATAATCCCCATATTTGCTGCTAAAATGGCTCTCACATACGAGGAACCACAACCAGAAAGTAAGTCTGTTAATATTAATTTTCGAATAAACGAAAGTTTACTTTTTGATGATTTCATTCATTCCCGACTTGAACAGGTACTAGGTGATTTTTTATGTATCCGCTTATGAAACACACCTTAATTTGTGTGTTATGCATAATTGTTATTCTCGGGTTAGTCTCACAGTATTACAATAAAAAGAGACAATAAGTTAGAAACTTATTCTGCTCTGCAGAGTTCAGGCCTACCTGGCCTGAACTCCCCGGCCTGAACTCTGCAGGCTGCATAGGCGGCGGTTGACTTTTATTTCACACATTATGTTGTCCAAATCCCTCTGTTTTAACTTCACATTGAAGATGTGTGTGTTTGTAAAGTATTTTTTCTAGTTTCCTACGATTTAAAACTTTCTAAGAAATCATTTTTACTGCGTCATTTACCCGCATCGGCCTATTTTAAAAACTATGTGGCCTATACGAGTGAATATTATGTCACTGCTGTATGGAGGACCCATAAAGTGTATTTTTCTACCGTTACATATAAAGCGACTACTCCTTTGCCAGAACGTGATTTAGAATCGTAGAATAAGAGAGAAGGTTTGAATAAGTCTTGTATGGATCAAAGTAACGAAAAATAAATGCCTTTTAGATAATTTTCTAGAGTGCATTCTTAACTTTTCTCAAAGGTTTCACTTCCTTTATGTGAGGAATTATTGTGAATGGCAAATAATCATCTCAAATGTCATCTGAAGGCGAGTTTAGGAAATATATATTCAAATCACACAAATCACAGAGAGTTGTATTTTTAATTACAGTCCAAATTTACAATACAATTACAACATATTCAGTTAAAATATAATCTTTGTCAGGAGGCACAAATAAATGCAGAGTCATTAACTTTTCAGCAGTCAAGAGCAAACATGTGGCAACAGGGGATTTTCTTTTGAGCAGGAAGAAACCTTTAGCAGAACCAGGTTCAGTAAATTTAAGTCATCTGATTTAATTTGGAGATATTAGTGTTACTATTTAAACTTTCAGCAGCACCTTACATCCACTGACCATCAGTTTCTACTAATTTGTGCTCAACATATGTAACAAATGAACAGATATTAGGGAGTTCCATTCTAACTTTAACATTTCTTTTTCTCTTAGTGTCACATTTTTACAATATTTTCTTCTACTCTATTTATTATACACTTTTCAGAATATTAAATTGATGCTTTTGAATATTATTGCTTTGTAATCTAGTAATCCTAGCCATATTGTGTTTTCATTTTTAAGGTGGGAAAGGCCTTCACACCCAGGAAAGTGGGTATGTTTATCCATTCTCTTCCTTTTACTTTCATTTTGATAAATGCCAGCATTTTCAGATTTAAACTAATATTTTCTAAATGAAACACTGCTTGCAAACACATTTCTTTGTCTGTTACAGTGATGCAGGTTTCTCAGCTGACATGAAGCACGTCCCCAGTGACAATTACATTGCTGGATGTGGGTTGCCCAATGCAAATAAAACGAGTTCTGTGAGACCCATGTTTATTGAGGGAGAGATCTCCGAGCTGACAACGAAGGAAATGCCAGTGGTGTTTGAGCCTAATTACTGTGTGTTTACCGGGGAAGAGTTGGGTGAAGCGAGAAAGAGAAAGGAGTCAAGCCCTGACCCGGAAGAGCAACCATTTCCAGGAAAGATGGACGGAGGACTGAAAGAAGTGTTCGCTCCGTGCCGCCCGAGACAGAAAGCTCGGGAAAAAATTCAAAAGAATCATCTGAGGGTTCCAGGGAGAAGAATTACTGATCGCTACAGCACAAAATTAAAGTGGAAAACCTTGATTGGTAGTATGAAGTTAGAAATCTATTTATATTTCCTGTGCTCAAAGTTAAAGAAACAATATGCATGATAAATAAACACACATCGTATTTCTTGTCTGTTTTTACAGTGTGTTGTTCCATGATGACAATGCAATTAGTTGGTGTCTGTGATGCGTCGGCTGGTATGTTCTTAAAATCTTTTCAATATACTCCACTTCAAACCACCAGAAACATTTCACTTACAAAACAATAATTATTAAAGCAGTGATATGGCTTATACTCATCTAGCTTAAGTGTAAAATTGATCGTCATTGAATAATGCAGGTTCACCACTTTCAATAAAATATACTAAGGTTAATGACCCAATCATTAATTAAAGTTGGAAAGCTAAAACTAATTATGACTTAGTTCAAACCTTCAGGATTTGACAGAAAAATTCAGAGATTCTATCATTCACTCTTACCTTTAGGAAAACCAAAATATTCTCTTATGAAGACAGGAAGAAGCCATCTGTGTGGATAGGGATGTATACTAACTAGAGCGGGAATCTCAGTGCCCGACGGTAAAATTACAACAATCATTTCCTCTACTCCACTATTAGAAAAGCTTCAAGAAGTTGATTTGTAGCCAACAATGATGAAGCATCTACTAAAGGTAGTAGGTATGTAAACTGATGTGATATCAAGTCTTTTATATTTTATCTGTTTTGACAATTGTTGATTGAAATCTGCGTTATGTAATACAAGTAGAGTTTTAAGAGAAGTCCTTTCTATCATCTGTGGCTGTCAAAGATTAACTGATCTCTCATTCCTAACAAGACTTTGCTGCTTTACTCTCCAAATTAAATTGCAAAATAAAATGACACCACAAACTATGAGACATTTCCACTAGCAACTATTTTTTTTTTTTGCATAGCGTATACTCTTGTTTTTGTATAAAAACCACATATGTTCTCCAAAGAAATGTTGACTTTATATTTATATGTTTGTGTATTTATGTGGGTCTTGCCAGATCTGAAGAAAGAAGAAAAACTACAAGATTTTGTTTTAAACTTGTTACTCAGAACTAGTACTGGCCATGATACTTATCTTAAGACTTGTCTTATTTTAACATCTTTTTAACATGATGTGCTAACGTAAAACGGAAAGTTTGAGTAAAAGAGTTTGTTAGTTGTTTTTATTTGTTAAGTCACTGTTTTATTTTCTCACGTTGGACCCACAGGCTCTTGCTTCACCTGCATGGACAAGGCCAGATGTCCAAACCTGATAACGATATATGTAAAAAATGATCGTCTGGTCTATGACAGACCCACTGAAGAAGAAATCCCAAAGTGTTCTGGAGCCCCTCCAATCACACAGAACTGCTTTGTGTGCTGGTCTCAGTCAGACGTGAACATCTACTGTCCCAACAACATCACAACATTTGAGGCGGAGGATTGCAATGGCTCAAGAATCACAAACATCATTAAAGGGTGTAAGTATTTCATAAAGCACTTATGCTGAACTCGGCATACGTGCTGAGTTCCTTATTATGGAAGGAACTTAGCTGCAGTTCCTTTCGTGATATTTTTAACTCCTTGAACATTTTATGTGTTGACATATTTTCATCACAAACTTATGCAATAGACTAGAGCTGCCCAGGACATCAAACTCAAATCATTATCGCAATATCAGTACTCATAGTATCACAATCACAAAGGGCCACTTGGACACAATATTTGGTAGAATCTCATATTTGAAGTGTTTTGCTTTCTCATCCTGTATAACCTCTAAGGTACTCTAAGGTAAAGTATCACAAATTTCTGAAATTATGCAACCATATAACAGACAACACAAAGTCGTGTGTAAAAGAGATATTGTTTCAACATTCTTACAAAAAAAAATACATTTGTGTTTATTCCCACTGAGTCAATGTTTTGTAAAAAATATTTTTGCTGCAATTATTGCTGCAGGTGTATAGGGATATTTCTGTTCCAGCTTTTAATAGAAAGAATCTGTAAATTTTATCTAATCTTCTTTGCAACATAGCTCAAGGTCACTCAGCTTAGACGAGGAGTGTCTTTGTACAAATCTTACTTGAGACTGTTAATTGGTTTTAGGTCTACATTTTTTTTTCACTTACTTTACTTTTTCTCTACAGTTTTAACTCATGTTTTAATCATTTATTCAAAGAATATTGAAATGGAGACATATTTAGAGTGTTGAAACTTTGGGGACTCGTTTCAGTCCAGAAAGATTTGAAATTTCATATCACAGTTTCACCATTTTAAAGTAAACTGAATAAAATATATGATATACCAGTTCTTCTGCATTCTAAAGTCAAAACAGTAGTTATACGTTTGGACTTATCATATCAAACTTTCACATTTTTTTCTGTCAGGATAAGAATAAAAAAAAAAATCTCCTCTCTTGTCAAGTCTTTTGTCTATTCATGTCAATTTTATGTTTCATTTTTTGCCTTCAGGTGATGTGCAGCAGAAGTCTTACTCTGCACCTAATGGACCAGCTAACAAAGCGAGTATGTATACGGTTTGGATCACAACACTATTGGCCTTTGCACGTCATCGAAATTAACTGTGATAATTGTCATAAAAGCACAGCTTTCTAGAGCTCTTTCTTTTATTGCAATGTGGCAGAAAATAAAGGGTGACAATGCTGGTTGACACTGTCAACTGGCATTGTCTGTCCAGATGTAAAGCCATTTACAGCTGGACAGAGAACTGATATCAGTACGTATGGTTCTTTCTCTACCACTGAGCCCTGAGACAAACAGCAGGGCTGTCTTAATCTGTTCAGAAGGTAGTCAAGCAAAAAACAATTCAAAATGCCTTTGGAAATGTATTTAACATCTAGTTTTTGTTCCAATACTATTTGCTATTTTTGCTTCATTTGTAGGTCCCACTCATTTACTTACTGGACTTGTGTGTATGGTTGGTATGTATTATGGATCTTGATGGTGGGATGAATCCACTAACCTTTCTGTTTTTGTTTGACTCAGCTTGACTTGTGTTGTCATTTTACAGTTACTGGTGTGATGCTGCTCTGAATCACCGTGATCTACATTGTGAGTGTGCCTGGTTGGGAAGACAGAACTTGCTATTAGATGGTCATCACTTGTGCTTACATGTAATTTTTATTTTCAGGTCTGGAAGAATCAAGATGGTTGGTTAAATTTTTCATAGATTTGGATTCTTAAATAATTCTTTACATTTTCTGATTTTTTTTTTTTGTCTGACATTTTCTTTTTTTAATCATATATGCATAATAAACTCAAAAATCAAATAATCCCAAAAATAAAGTAAGTCAGCTGTGATATTTTTAATCTCTAATTATTTCCAGTAACATCATTTGGTATTTGTTAACATTATAGGGAATGTGATGAAAACATTAAAGTAAATCCAGGTAGAAACTGCTCCCGTAGACACTGTTACTCCTTTGATTCTTTTTTTGTTGCTTGCTATTTTCCACTTGTGGATTTGTATTTTTCTTTGCAGTTAACTACACTTTTTATTACTGCTGTGATTTGCTAATCAATCAATTGCTATGTCAACACAAAATTTTTCCGCTTACTTAATTTTTAAATGCATGCTAGTCTTATTGACATATTACTATTTGCAATTAATAAACAATAAAAATACTAACAACATGATATGGTTTTGGTTATTTAAAGCTATTGTGGTTTCAGTAGATCATAATTATATTTATATTGCCCACTTTTTTGAGTCATTGATTAAACAAATTCACCACTAATGAGAACAAGATTACTGTGTGGGCAGATATCACTGTTCAAAACTCTGCTTCCTTGAAGCATCAATGAAGCATAAAGTGTATTAAAGTGTCACAGTGAATCTATTAAACCAGTCTCTGAACTCTATGATTTTTTCCCCCCAGTTCATTTTCCCCAAAGCACATTTTACATTACAGCAACACTAACAGTAGCTCAGAAATACTTTGATTAGACCGACTGATTAGTGTCCTATGACACTCAGAGGATGCAAGTTTGCATTTAAAATTAAGCCAAAGCTTTTATGAGTTACAAGAGTGTTGTGTAGCAACTACTTGTGAAATGGTCGGTCTCTCTCTCTCTCTCTCTCTCTCTCTCTCTAATTCTCTCTCTCTCTCTCTCCACATACTGCTCTGTAAAGAACAACTTTTAAAACCTACAAGCTCATCAGCTTAGCTTGTCCAAAAATGGGCAAGCTACCACGTGGTGAATGTTAAAAGTTAAACACAACTTCCTGGATTAGTCAAAAACTTACCAGACAGCTTTGGGAGCGACAACTGATCATGATGCACACTTTCACAAAGCGAAGGACAAAATGTAAGTTCTTTTTTTGTTTGTTTTTTTCAGTTTCTGATTAGTCTGGCTTGAATAAGTCACTGAGAAACCTTGTATGTTTTGCTGAGTTTTAATTTTCTTTCACTTATCGTAAGCCTCGAAAACAGCTCCTGAGAAACTTAGGTGGTTAACCCACACCCCTAGCCTGAACTACCATTATGATCATCCATATTGTTCTGGGTTGAATGTGATTAACACATTCAGTATCAAAGCTTTTAACCGTTTTCATCCAAAGCTTTTAATGGTTTTCATTCTTGGCAGATAACACAGGAATACCTAGTATTCCTGGTATTGTTCAGGTATTCCACAGTTTTTGACTAGCAATACTTCATCGTAATAATGATGTGTTAATGTCAAATGCCAGAGTCTTTGAAGATTATTTGCTAAATAAATATAGGATAATGCTGTATCAAACAGAACTTGTGTTTAGAATTATTTACAAACGTTTGAAATGTTAGTCTGGATACCTGCACAATCAAAAGAGAGGAAATGTTTGCTACATTCTCATTTATTGAATTTATAAAACAGTTCCATGTAAATGTTACATAAACATGCTAAACTGATGCCTGGAACAGTCTTGCAATTGTCAACCCTTTTGTTTCTGCTTTTGATGAAATCCAAAAGCATTTTGGACGACACGACTCCCTTACAAAGGCAGATGCCCAAACAAAGATCCATGTTTAGTTTAGACACTAAACATGGATCTTTTTGATTTCCCATGCTCTTTTCAGGTAATAAAACACACAAGAAACCTTATCCTCTGAGACACAAATCTGTGCTACTCACCATGTCATGGTTATATGTAAAAAAACATTATGACACCAGAAGCAGTTAAGACAGCAGCCATTACAGAGACTCCATGAGTTGCATCATGTTTTCTGAAATGGAGGGCAGAAAAGGGGCAGTAGAAGATCTGAAAAGACAAAATCACAATAACTTATTTTGTAGAAAAATAATAGGATAGGGATATGATATTAAATCTAGGTCCACTGCATACATAAATGAAAACCTTTATTTGTTATTCTTTGTTATCCATTTCAATGCAGTTTTATAGTTTTTGTCACTTTAAAAAACCCTATAATTGTGTTTGACTGAATTACAATATGGAGTGTACCATATTGCTGTCACGACTGTTCTTATGATATTAATATGTCTTTGGAATTTCTTACAAAGATATAAAAGGATGTTTATGGAAAAAAAAAAAAAGTAACACGATAGACATCAAGTCTATTTTGTTACAATTCTTAAGTAGAAAAAGTAATTTGGCTACTTTGTCGAATTACTTCTCGAGTTTCTTCAGCAATTTAATATGTACATTTTAAATCAATTCTCATAAGTAGAAATGCACTTTTATTTCTCTTACAGTGTCTCTTTGCTATCTAGTAGCTGTGATGCTCACTATCTGTCCTGGATTTGCTGGTATGTTTGTAAACACTTATAATCCCTTATTTTTATTTAATTGTTTAATATGATGGGCCATAAAATGTAACTATCCTTGTTTGATGAGTAATGTATTTTTTTAAAACAGGTTTATTATCTTTTAACTTTTACCCAGTGAACGTGAAGCACATTATATGTTTATACATCTTCATTTTATCCAAGTTTCTCTAGATTGGACGACACATGACTGCTTTACCTGCAGAGACAAGAGCAGATGCCCAAACATAGAAAGGATTTTTGGACCTCATGACTCCCTTCTCTTTGAAAAAGAACTTAAAGAAATCATCCCAAATTGTTCTGGAGTTCGTCCAGTAGGAAAGAACTGCTCGGTGTGCCATTCCGACTCCACCATCAACATCTACTGTCCAATAAACATCCAGAGAATTGAGGCAGAGACGAATGGACTGAAAATTACCAACATATCTAAAGGGTGTAAGTAAGGCATTGCAGAACATTTATCTTTGATGATGTTAAGTGACTGTTGTTTCACCACTGAAATAACATTATGTAATTGCAAATCTGCTTTCTACTGTAATTTGAGAAAGGAGGCGAGACAAGAGTGAGTCAGATTTACAGAAGTACTTCATAAAACTATGACTAAACATAAGAATAAAAAACACATTGTCCTTTATTGGTTTCATGTGACCTACGTGAACAATAGTTCCTGCTGAAACAATGACATTTTAATGTAATATATATATAAAATAAATATTTAAATAATAATAATAGTAATAATAATAATAATAAATAAATAAAAATATAGAATACAAATATTTTTATTTTATTATATATTATTATTATTATATAAATATATGTTTTATTTGAATATTTTTTTTATTTCTTTCTTTTGTAGGTGAAGAAGAGCAAAACACCAACCGTAGATTCCACGGACCGACTACTGGTGCAAGTACGCATACACACACAACAGATGCATAAGCACATTGTTGCTGCCAGGTGGCTGATTTACCATATCTGATAAAAATACTATTTAATGTGTATATCTAATAACGTGCTCAGTGAGTATTTAAAATAGACTGCATGCTTTAACTTTATCTGGTATCAGTCTGCAGTGATTATAGTTTACAGAGTGCTACAAGTAAGCATGTTATTTGCCTGATTGAAAAACCAATACTTTTATAATGAAGATTCACTTTTAAATTGAACATACATATATAGCAAAATTAACGCTAATGCCGCTTGATTTCCTTATCCCAATAAAGGCCAGATTTCTGCACACACTGGAGTAATATGTGTTGGTATGTACTACTGTGTACACATTACAAGCACAATAAAGGTCTACTTTCTGAAAGTAGGTTAACTCAGTGAGTGACAAAAATATGTTTCTATATTACAGCTCTTCTTTTCATCTTGTCTGGGTGATCTTAAACAGCGTAAGTATGATTCATCACACAACTTTCAAAACATTTTACTGAAAAACTTAACCATCCTAAATTTAGTTTATGCAGTGACATCTGATGTGTTCCTGTCTTCAGAAAATTTTGTATCAATGAATTATGAGCTTTGAATAAAACAACAACAACAACAAAAAAAACATTTACAATGCAGTAAGTCTGCAGGCGCTGCAGAAACATACATTGACTCAGAAATGTATTACTGACCACTAGAGGGAAGTAGTAATCCATTCGCCAGAAAAGGAGACCCAAAACATGTTTCATCTAATTTTAGGGCTGATTCAAGCCACACTTATTGTGCTGAATGATATGTTTAACTAAATTTGATAGTGGGGAGAAAAGAGTGGCCATGTAAATGCAAAATATTTCAACCACCGAAATGGATTCTCTATCCAGTCGTAATCCTGTCAACTTTGCTTGACAGCAACTTCTTAACATTTACAGTATTTTTAATCATTTGTTTCCTGTCATTTCCACAGATGCTCATCCACAGGGAGAGAAAAGAAAGATGTCAACACATTTCAAAAATGTTTAATTGATTATGATTTGAGTTTCTTTTTAGAAAAAAAAATAACCAGTGAAGTTTTTATTTTATTTTATATATTGTTAGGCCTAATATTATCCATACCCCTGTCAACAACATGTTTCTTCTGACTGCAAGTAACATTGTTGCTTTGGAGGGGCCCAGCAAAAATCAACTTGAATCCAAAATATGAGTGTAAACTGTTTTTCTTTTTCAGAACTAATACTGTTTTTTTTGCATTGTTTTATTATTTCTTTATCTATAGCAAAGCTGTTTTAGCTATATCTATAAAGCAAAACATATTAAGTATCTTAATTGATTAAAAGTATATAAAGTCATACTTTCAGTCTCAGCTGCAGTGGTGACAGTCAGAGGGAGGGGACTTTTCTTTCAACTGGAAGAAATACACAGAGAAACAAACATCATTGCTGAAATGAAGTCAAAACATGAAAACTACTGAGCATAATATAATCACAGATGTGTTAATAAAACAGAAACACAGACTCAGAGATCTGTAAACTAAATAGTTCTAAAACTGAACATATAAAATGAAAGAACAACTGGAGAAAAGTTATTAATTGGTTTTAAAGACATTGTTACATTGCTAGAAAACATTTAGAGGAAATTCTATGACAGGTGATTATATCAAGGTTAAGTTCAAAAGTCGCAATTAACTTCCAGAAAACAAAGTTATATTAGGCACTGGTTGATGGCACAAGGTGGATATAGCCACAACAGATCAAATAGATTTGTCAAGTCAAAAACCAGCTAAAAATGGAAATACTTTCCATATAGTTAGTTGATTAGGTCATAACCAGTCATGACTCTGAAACTCAATTGTGAAACTGTAATTTCTAGACAGTTTGATCCATATTTGACCACATGAGTATCCAGATCATAGATACAAGGTAAAAGTGCAGCTGCTGTCCACAGCAAAGTTAGGGGGCATTCACATCGTCATCATCTTCATCATCCATCCAAGCAGGTAGGAGTGCCATGTTCTTTTGGATGAAAATGTTTACATACTACACTGATATTAAAGCCAGGTTGTTCAGGCCCTGTACAGATGCTTCAGAAGAAACTGTAGATTGATCACAAACAGAAATTATATATACCAAATGTGACGGATCAATATTTAAGATGAGCAACTTCACTTGACTAACAGTAAAGTAAATCAGAGGCCATAATATATAATTTATGTTACATAAATCATGAGTGTAGCTTTTAATTAATCTAGCCTCTTAATTTTTCCAACAAAATGCTTAAGAGGAATTAGCCAGTATCCACTCCACTCCAGTTTAATAGGCATAACTTATGTATGGTGACATTTGGTGCATGCTGATAGCTGTTAATGAGACATCTACAGATGATCTGAGGATGTGTCAGCTTCTTGACATCCCATTTCTCACTGGGATACCACTGCCTGAATTAACTACCAAGAGATTGGAGAAAGGGTTAAAATTAAGAAGTGAGACTCAGCCAAAATTGCCATGATGCAAAGTCACAGGCGATATGTATTCAATTGGCTTTTTGCTTTAGACAGCAATTATAGTTTTTATATGGATTATTTTAATGATTGACTTATTGCTTTACAAAGCTAAAATTAAACCTGTCAGAAAATGATACTGTTTTCAGAATCTTTTTTTTTAAATTGATTTTATGCTATATTCACATTTTTTATATGACCATGTGTCATAAATAATTGAGTTTCCGTTTTTGATCTACATTACGGAAACGCGATAAAAGTTTCAGTGGTTTTTCAGTCTATGAAGCGCCTGTATTTACTCATTACACTCAGTCCATGCTATTCTCCCAGGTTCCTTTCGAAGCAGCCACCCTGTATAATAGTTTATACCCTGTATAATGCCCTACCTCATCTTGGTAGGGAGTAAACTGTAAGCGAACCTTCTTTTTCTACTAGTACATTTACAGAATGTCAACCACAACGAAAACTGTTTTCGGATGTTTGGCACAGCTTTAAGGACTTCATTACATAATACACCATCTTTGATGTGTATTAATTTTGTATTATCTTTGATGGGTACAATTCAGAATATTGTAGAGAAGCAAGGTTTCACTGAGTGATATGAAAGATAAAACTGTTATCAACCAGGCCGAAACCACTGAGTGAAACATTAACAAATGTCAACTTTGATGGCAGTGCCTGGATCGTACCAAGTAGTTCCGGGTAGGAGAAACTTGTGAAAATATATTTTTCTGGCTATATTTGCTTACTGTAGTGAAAATTATGAAGTCAAATGAAACAGCTCAAACGACTTTAAAGCTCCCAATCCAGATTTTGGTGATAAGTATACACATATCAGAAAGAAAACAAGGGGGAAAAAATGGATACCCCCTGTGTTTCGCAACATGTCCGAACATTTACCTGTTGACTGTTTTTGTAATGTGAAGCATTCAGGTTCCTCCTCTTCGTCTACAGGGCGTTCAAAATGGAGTGGGCGCTGCCTGGCTGAGATTAAAATAAGTGTTTTTGCAGTATTATTATTATTTTTTTAATTACTTTGAATTTGTATTTAGTGTATTTTAACTAAGTCATCGAGGAGCGAGAATTAAATATGTTTTGGACGGTCTTCGTCGCCGTTTTAATGGCGACAGGTGAGTTGGCCTGTTTTTCGTTCAGACAGGGTGGGCCCTTCCGTGAAATCCGTTGTGTTTTTCTGTTTTCCTCTGTACAAAATAACTGTCTGTTGGCCTACAGAGTAACACATAGTTTTCTGTGTTGTTACAGTTATTTGTTGCAGATTGTAAAGTTATATATTTAATCCACAAAGTTATTCAAATAGTTCGATTTTAATACTAAAAGCATTTGGTTTCCTTTCCGTGTATCTGTTCCTTTGTGACGGAACATTGTAATTCTGTTTCCAAAGAGAATGCGTCAGATTTTGTGGGTAATTGTAGAAGAAAATATTGTCTAATTTGGGATTTTGAATCTGCAACTTTTCCCTGTTAAGGCTCATAAAAATGTAATATTTCCACATAAAATATATTAAACATAAATTTTGTAAGCTATTCCGATTGGAGTCAGCTATTGCTTGCATTTAAACTTATTTAGAAGCCGGATTGAATCTTCATTTTAATCTTCTTCGAAGTGATGTTCATCTTGTTGAGCCTTACAGACCTGTGAAAACGGGGCTAACACACTGGAGTAGATATTTAAATTGCCCCAACTCATTTATGTGGACAAACATCAGAATGGCAAAAGCTTTTATTTTGACTCCTCTCAGCTTTATAATATCTTAAGGGAATGTGGATCAGTGGGACATAACTAATGTGGGTCACCCTGAAAGAATGACGCATGGCTGTGACTCAACTTGCCCACTCCGAGTGATACTATGAAGAAACATTGTTTTTGCACCACACCTTGAATATTGCAGACTACGGTGATTTCTATGGCCAAGTTTGCAAAAACAATGTAAAATTTTGACAGTAGTAGACCTGTTTATTAACTTATACTATTTTCTAAACTTTTCCAGAGTCTGCTTTGGCTATTGAGGTTACCTGTCCAACCAAGAGGTACGTTGTCATGCTCTTCCAACCTGTCACACTCAATTGTGAGTACACAACTAGTGCCACTGTCCCTCCTATTGTCACATGGAAGTACAAATCCTACTGCCGGGACCCCATTCAAGTGGCACTTAGCCCCAGCAGTACGGATACTGCCATCTCTCAGGCCAACATTGACCCCGTCAACAACTGTCCTGATAAAGACAGAACAATCCGCACTGTGGGAGTTAAGAACGGCGATTCCGTCGTACTGGGCAAAGAATACGCATCTCGCAAGATCAACATTATAAACAGTAAGTTAATAAACAGTACTGGGTAAATCTTTACTAAGGGTTGAATGAAGTATGATAGAAATTTTGTATTTTGACAGACGAACTTGTTTTGGAAAGAGAAAGCGATCAAGAAAAATCTGTTTCCTAAAATCTGGAATTTCTGTATTAAACATTGACGTAAACAAGTCGCACTCAAGTTACACACTCAAAACATTTAAATATTTTCTGTTTCAGTTTTTTCTTTCCACTGTTATGCAGCAGATATGCTCTGTCTTAGCTTTGTATAATTTAATATCGGACATTTTATGTAGATCTGCCTTTCAAAGTGATGGGTTCAAAAATATGACGAATACAAGTCATTCCAAAAAAAAAATGCTAACATGATTTCTGTGCATTTTTTCTAAATGAATAAAGTGGCAAAAAATATAATTTCATAGCAAGTCAAAACAATTTTTGTGAGGTAGAGTTGAAACTACAGCACAAAAATAAAATTTTAAGAGGGCATCTGAAGCTGAAGTACTCATCAGTTCCTCTTATTAAGCTAAATCTTTTTTTTTTTTTTAAACTGCTATTGGCACACTGGCTACCTGGAGAAATAGCCCTACTTATTAATTGGATATATCTGTTAAGGGGAGTTTTGAATTTTTGCATAAATCATTGGTTGTTGCTCTGAGTACGCTGATGCTTGTTTCATGTCAAACCTTTGTGTATTTTTAGAAGCTACTTTTCTGTGTTGCTCTACAGAAAAACAGATGTGAATATATAGTATTAATAGAAACAAAATATGTCTTACTTAATGCACGTGTAAGGTTTACTTGTGTAATCCTTTATAAATACTTCAAATTATTATGGAAGGTGCCTGATTCGTTATGAATTATTTTTGTTGCACAACCTGTCAAAGCAAACATCACAGCTAGGGCTGAAACGATTCCTCGAATGATTCGAGCACCTCGATTACTAAAATATTCGTTTACAACAGCCCTAATCACAGCAAGATGGCACAAGTCACCCCGGGATCAAAATGTGTAACTTTGGTAGATTAGCTTCATGCTTAAAG
>NW_006799998.1:593818-644843 GCF_000485575.1 Poecilia formosa
AAACTACAAAAAAGCAACTGTTAGGGATGCTCAAATATGAAAAATTGGACTGATATTGATATCTGATAGTAACATCGGTATTATGCCAGATTTACCAATATTTCATTTTACTTTTTTTTTATCCGATTACTCGATTAATCGTAAGAATAATCGATAGATTACTCGATTACTAAAATATTCGTTTACAACAGCCCTAATCACAGCAAGATGGCACAAGTCACCACAGGATCAAAATGTGTAACTTTGGTAGATTAGCTTCATGCTTAAAGCTTTTTTTAATTTGTTTATTATTTTTTTTCCCTGAAAATGAGCTGACATCACTTGACAAGTGCAAGAAAATCTCATTAAATCGTAATGTGCATTTGGTCATCTTGGATGTTCCCCAGCTTCAAATGTGAAAGTACTGCCATATAAGATGAAATTTAATTGTAATATTGGTAAGTAATTTAAATAAATTCTCCCCCACAGAAGCAGACCTGCAAATCTCTGACGCTCAATGGGGGGAAAGTGGTGTTTACTTCTGCACCGTGGTGTCATCCACGGATATTTCGGGGAATAATGAAAAATTCACTGAATTAATTGTGCTTGGTGAGTTTTGCTATTTTAATTTCTTCATTTTATGCCTACGTTTCCTGATTATTTATTTTTTTTCTTTTCTCACCATCTCCTTTCTCATTTCTGCTCCCATTCACTAAAATTCTTAAACGTTAAGAAATATAACGGTAAGAAAAAAAAGAAAAGAAAAAAAATTTACCAAAAGCAGTGTGGGCAACGCTTAGTGTGCAAGTTACTGAACTATTTTGGGATTTTATGGTCAAAAAGATATTTTCCACAAATCTGATTAAGCAGCAGAGTTAGATACCACCCTAAAGTAATTGCAGCTTTATCTGTCTTTCACAGAGAGAAAGACTAATACTACTGACCTCCTGCCTGGCATTGACTTACTGGTTATGGAAGGTAGTACAATACCCTTGTGTGAGAGGAGTAGGGGATATTGGGTGGTTTCATTTTAATGAATAGATGGGATGACTCTGCCCTCCGACTGCTTTACTGAGGGACTTTGAGCTTGTGTGCGCCACCTTAAATAAAATGAACAATTCTCAACTCTTTAGACAGTCTTAATATAAAATTGTGAGAACAACTGCAAAGTACTCTGTCACGCTTTGAGTGATGGTGCACTTCTAAAAGTCCCGACGTAGACAAAAACGCATCACGTCGAGGAGTTTCTCTCATCTTCTTTTTTTTATGTCTTTACATTTTTCTGAACTGCATTGTTTTATATCTTTTCAGTTGCAATATAAATTTAACTGCTGAACAACAAAAAACAACTCTGTGCATATTTTTTAATTTGTGTGCAGGTTGTTTTTTTGTTTTGTTTTGTTTTTTTTTTCATCCTCAGTCTGTGTTCTGGGCTGCCTTAACAGACATGCAGAGTAATCTGGATTTACCAGTTTGGCATGTCTTTAAACATGTTCACTTTATCACGTTAGGGCTCATGTGGTTTTTTGTTTCTTCCTTTTTTAAGCACAAAATTGGCTTTTCACAACACAGACTTTCTTCTTTGCTGTTCTGCGTGGATAATTAATACAAAGTCTTTGGGATTAAAATGTATTTTTTATTATTTTTTACTTTTTTGTCTGATTCATTTCCTCCCGCTTTGTTTGTAGTGCACATTTGTACCTACAAATAAACGTGTTTGGCTACCTATAAGTACCTTTTGGGTTCATGGGGTAGTGTAGTGTGCTTTTTTTTTTCCTGGCGTAGAGACAGACTGCAAACATTATGATATCATATGTGTCTCTCTTTGATGCACACAGACTGGCTCCTGGTTCTTCTGGTAGTTTTGGGCTTCTTTTTGCTCCTTATTCTCATCGGAATCTGCTGGTGCCAGTGTTGCCCTCACACCTGCTGCTGCCTCATCAGCTGCCCCTGCTGCCCAGATCGCTGCTGCTGTCCGCGAGCATGTAAGTATGAAGTAGAAAAAGAATGAAGATTTCATCTAGTTTATATTTGGTTCTAGTGAGATCTAAATAATGAATTATCAGACACGCTTGTAGTTGATTATTTTATTTTATTGGCTTTTCACTAATTCTTGAGCTCTTAATTGTCTCTTAATCATACTTGCAGTCTGTGTCTAGGGACTGCAAGTGGAAATTAGCATTTTTTGCTATGACCTGGTGCCATGCTTCTCTCCTTTTGAAAGGTTAATGAAATGTTGAACACTGTCTCTGTGTAAATAAACCGTGAACAGCATTTGTTTGTACCTTTTGGTTAAAGGGAATGTGCATATATGTTTTTTTAAAGCAATACGAGTTAACATTCAAGAGGCTTTTAGGTAACGCTTACAGTATTATGTCATTTGATAGTAATTGCACACCTGGAGTCTGATTGTTTAGTAAAACTTCCATGACTAAACACAATTTGGCAAATTAGATTTTTAATTTATTTTGAAGTTCATCGGATGTGCACTTATAAGTTTCCTTGTCAAATATTAATTTCTGGCTTCTTTTAGGTATTATCAATTTCCAAACTTGAATGATTTAGATCATTCAAACATATCCTCTCTTTGCAACATATCCAAAGAGAGGATATGTTGCAAGTTTTTGACTTCTTAATTTTCTTAATTAAAAGTCCTCTAAAGCACATGCTGATAATCTATTTAAAGGTCATACATGGTGGAAGTTCTTAGTACAGCTGTATTGTTTTTTTGTTTGCTTCCTCTCTCAATGGTTGGATTTTATACTTTCTGTCCTTGAACAATTTTTAACTGTGAAACTACTTTGTTTCCAAATGTTATCTGCTCTCTCCCATTATGTTGCAGTGTATGAGGCAGGAAAAGCAGCGAAGAAAGGTGTGCTCAGTCAGTATGCTCCCACCACGTATTCTGGCATGTATGCTCAGCCTGTGTACGGCGGCTCACAATTTCACCAGTCCGCCATACCCCTGCTGCCCTTTCCCAACGGAGTTGGACAACCCCAAAGCAATTACGGCCACGATTACGATGGTGCCAGCTCAGGTAACTTTAGACCAAATAGTGTGGATGTTTTAATTATCATAATGACATGATATGTCATTATGATATATAAGTGTTTTTTTGTTTTTTTTACTTTTTTTGCAGTGGGTCATGGGTCTCATGTGCCTTTGCTGCAGGACAGTGGAGGAGATCACAGTGAGTTAAGGGAAAATGGCGCTCGGTGTGTCGTGGTGTTTATGTGGGGTGGGGGTTGTTCTTGCTCTCTGAATTGTTTTGGGTTATTTTGTTGGAGGAGTTTCCTTATTACAGCATTGTGGAAATTCCACCTTGATGTGGCTTTGCTTTGTTGTGAAATGGCTAAAGTTGGCTTTAAGAATGGAAACTGGGTAGTTTCCTCCCACAGAGTACAACATAATGCGTTTAGATGACTATAAATTATTAAAACATCAATTCTCAATAAAAGCCATTTAATTTACATACAAACCTGTTCTTTCTTACTTGAATAATTTCTGCCCCCTAGTGTCACACTTTAGTATTGCATACTAAAGTTTGTATTCCCAACAGTTCTTCAAAGTATTTAGCAAAAAGAAGAAAACAAGCAAATCATGTAGGTCAAAGAAAAGGAATTATAAAAAACAACTGGAAAACATCAAAGGACGGACCAGATGCATTCACAAAGATTACATTTCATTTTGTGATTTGTTTGCAGCCCGTTATATAATTTTTGATGTAATGTTACAGCTGACGTGACTAATTTCCTTATCTGTCTATATATTGCTGTTCTTGCTGATCTTTTTCTGTATAGCACCTATCTGCATAACATTATTGGTGATGGAGGTTAAATCCAAAGGTTTACATTTTTTAAATTGTAAATCCAACATTTCTGCACTGATCAGAAATGACAAAGTGAGATGAAACTTTATGAAAATGCGTTTTTGACACAAAGAATGTGTCCTTACTGTGTTATTTGTTGTAATAGTATAAATAAATTAAAATGAAAAAGTCAGAATTATTTCTGTGCAGTGTAATGGACTTTTTTCTGAAATACTAGCCCAAATCAATATAATATTTTTTTTAGGATTAAGAGAAGTTTCAAAAGTAGCTCTGGTTACTTAGTGATAAATGTACTCTGTTTTTTCTCCTCAGCTCGTAGTGGTTATCGCATTCAAGTGAACCCAGATGGAAATGCAACCCGGGCCATTTACTACATGGAGAAGGAGCTGGCCTCATTAGACCCCTCCAAACCTTCAAACTACAGCCGTTGTGAGTGACTTCCTGTGGTTTTGTCATACTGGTGTGCCACAACCTACTCTGGCTAAATATAAATCAGGTTTCTGTCAAAGAGTCACTTAATCATTGCCGGTGGGTTCAACATATTACAGAAGTATTTCATTGCTATTGTTCAGTGTCTGAAAGAGTTGTGACCCAAAATATTCATGTTTTCTATTTATTATTTTCCCATTTATTATTATTTTTTTTTACCTGATGGTAGATCTGACTGAGCTGGCATTACTCACACACAATAATTGGGTCACAAAATCTCATGATGCGTAGGCTGCTGTGGTTTTACACTCTCCACCCTCTCTGTTTCATGTTTTCTGAGAAATCAAGTTACAGTTGCATGTGTTGATTTTACCTTCTGGTTTAAGATTAGTTTTCAGCAACTTCATGATTTTTATTTTTTTCTTACACTCAAAATCCTGAGTTTTTTGTAGTTTTACTCAAAACTAAAGTAGAATAGTCATAACATCTGAACCCTAAAATAATATCTCTCTTTTCCTGGTTGTTTCTTTTTTTTTTTTTTTTTTTTTTTTTTTTTTTTTGTTTTTTTTAATTTTTTGTTTTTTTTTTTTTTTTTTTTTTTTTTTTTGCTGTTTTTTAAAGTGGTTCAAGTTACGATTGAAATTCTTTATCATTAAAAAATACCACATATGACGCATTTTTCTCAAACTCAGTGGAAACTATTGCTTTTGTAAATTTAAGGAAAGCTTCAGATTTAATCTGTGATTCCTGTACAATACTTTCTGTTTGGTACTTTACTTCTACCTAAGCTTTACATGAATATCTCTTTATTATTATTATTATTATTATTTTTTCCTAGTGGAAAACATGAGCACAGTCACCTCGTTGCATGACAGCGTGGAACCTCGAGGACGTGGTGGTCGCCCCCCGATGCCCACGCTTTACGACCGAGACGAAGCCATGAGCACCATCAGCAGCGTTTCCCAGCAAGGGCAACGTCGTGATGACTACCCACGCCACGGTGGAGGTCACATGAATGATCGAGCACGTGCTCGCTCTATGGATAACCTTGATGACGTTGGACGGCGATACAGAAATGACCACCCACCTCACAGGGGCCCCGATGAGCCCAGAGGCAGGAGAGGGTGAGTCTTACCTTTCAGTACAAATACAGTATTTACAAACATCAATTTTTTATTTTTTTTTACAGGCACCATTAATAAATAACTGCATTTTAGCCTTTATTACTACATTCTTGTGTTTTAACAGCACTTGAGCTGTTACATGAGCTGTAATTTTCCAGTATGTTCCTCCACTCCCTCTCAGTTAATATCTCTCCTTCCAGGTTAACTGAAAAAACTATGTTTAGTAAAGTTATTTCAGACATATTTTCTGAGTGAGATTTCATTTTTAGGGGAGCAGTTAAATAGAAAAAAATGCAAGAGTTTTCCTTTTATTTGCTAGCTGTTTTATGGTGTCAGACACGAGGCTCACAGCATGACACTGAAGAGCAACTGTCATCAATTATTAGATTCTACATTTCCTGGTGCTCCAGCTTTGACTGAGAACAAGAAGCCATGTGTTTAACTTCAGCAACGCCTCATCAGTCAGATTGTAATGATTCTTGTTGCTTTTAAATACACCTCAAAAATCTTATAAGTAACAATTCTCCACTTAAGTTCTTAGAAAAACCATTTGCTCTAAGATATACTAAGTTTTTCCTTCAAATCTACAGTTTTAAAATAATTTTCTGTTTGTCAACATTTGTTCAAACCATAGCCTTTTATACAACTGTAATAATACAACAGTTGGACACATATCAGCAGGTCAAATATATGCATACAGCCCACCAACAGGAACAAGGTCGAGCCCCTGGAATTGTTTCGGCTTGATCACTTTTTGATCACTTTTCGTGGGTGGAGATGGAAGAGCTTAACTTCATAGACTAAAAAGAGTGTAACATCACTCACTGTCTTTAAGACATATTTTTGAAAACAGCCAGAAAGTCAGTAGAACTACTGCTAAAGTTTACTTACAAGAAGAAGAAAAAAGTAAAAAAAAAGCTGTAGTACTGAGTAGTTCCACTTTGTAGTCTTGTAATGTTCAAAGTTTGCTCTAGTTCAAAAGATTCGATCAGAGCTGCAATAAGAGTGTTCCTGCTGTCTTATCAGCTCTGATGACGAGTGGAGCAGCAGCGCTCGCAGCGGCTACGATGACCGGAGACGTCGCGACTACTCCCCTGATGATCGCAGAGGAAGAGACAGAGGGCCACAGGGAGGCCTCGACGGGCGCCGTACCCACAGTCGCGACGACCTCATGGACATCGAGAGGGACCGTAGGTATGGCGGCGGCGCCAGGAGTGGCCGGGAGGATTACGACGACAGCGTTCTACGAGAGGCCATGGAGAGGAAACGGCTGGGGGAGCAACAGAGGGCGCGCAGCCAGGAGCGACTGGACAGCGAGAGTGACCGGTCGGAATGGGGAAGGGGTCAACGTGGGCCACCACCACTTCCGATGAACCCGCCGTCTGGAATTCCTGGTCGCCGGGACGATTTCCCGCCACCCCGACCACCTCCGTACAGTGACAACGAGAGTGTCTCATCTTCACAGAAAACGAACCTCCGCAAGGTGAGTCACGACTTTGAAATGCTTTTAGAAACTTGCGAGTAAAGGTTCTGACTCAAAGAAAACTGATGGAGACTGATGTTGGTGTCAGTAACATGCTGCAGCTAACAGACGATTCTGACGACACATGAAATGTCAGCTTAAAATCATTTCATCTGTTAAAGTATTTTACAGCAACTCCTCAGTCACAGTGTGGGCGTGTCACTCACTTGTGACAATGAGGCTAGAAAGAAATATTTGCAACCATCTTGCCTATAATTCATGAAGAAAAGTAGGAAGGAACTAAAATTGGTATTGACAGGTCCAAGCTTTCAAAAAAAAACTGAAATTGGTCCCATCTCTACTGAAGTCTTACCCCAATTAACATCCCTTACATAAATAATGCAGACTCTAACAACTTACCAGATGCTGAAGAAAGTTTAATAAAATGTACACATTTAAGTTGTAGAAATAGACCTAATGCTCTCCTAATTATTGAGTGACTAACACTACATGGAACAGGAAGAGAAAATATAGATTATGACTTTACAGGAAAATACATGTTTTTGTGGTGGTTTTTGTAAAACTGACATGTCTGTGCTTGCTTTGCAGAATGGAGCGGTGAGTCGTGAGAGCCTGGTCGTGTGAACCGAACTTCAATGCAGCTTTGACCGATTAATAAAGATGCAGTTGGTTTCTGACATTGTAAATATTACTCCCACTGCTAATCTGATGTCCTGATTTTATTTGTTTTGTAGTTAATTCAGAGTTGTGTTGTATATTTTTGGAGGTACAACTCTGTGCCGCCTAATGTATAAAAAATGTGGCTGCCACAAGTGCCTTAATGTGTACAGAGTTACAGCTGTAGATCCTAAATCATTTTAATCATCCCGTTCTGTTAGTGGTTTTACATCTTAACAAGTTCAAGTAAAAATGCTTCAGTTGGGTTTTAACACTTTAATCCTTTGAACTAGTGACTAGTTTTAGTTAACTTGCAGGTGTTCATGTAGTTAGTTTATGTTGTTATGCGTTTTGCTTTTTTACTTGTGTGTGTTTTTTTTATGGATTTATGTACGTTTAAATAAATTTGTTTTTCTTATTGATTAGTCTCGCCACTGTTTTCAGAGACTTGCTGAACAAGCTAGTCTTTCATGGATTTTTCAATGATGTGCTGTTTTAATTCATATTGTGATGTACAGCTGACCAGTTTTATGATTTGAACATTCAAATATGTCATACAATATAATTTTACAATAAAGAATTTTTTTTGCTAATCTGTGCAGTGATTTAAACAGTTTCACCACTAGATGTCATCATCTTGTTTATTTTACAAGTGTGATGGTTCTGTTTTACACAAGTTTTTTTTTTAATACTAGAATAGTAAGTAAATCTTCAACTTTGCATAATTTTAGATATTTTTGGAGGGTTTAGAAAGCATTTGGATTTCTATTGCGTTGATATATATTTTTCCCTGCAATCTGTTCATATGTCATTGGTGTTGAATAGTGGGATTATTCCATACCAATGACATATGGTATTTTTTTTAACTTAAAAAAAATACTTTTTTAAGTTAATACTTCCACATATTTTCTGGTTAACTGAGTTGAATTAGTTTTCTGATGTTGTAGAACAATATTAAATTTAACTGCAAGAAAACTTTGATGCAATAAGTATCAGTAACTGAGAGATGAAATTGTTTTACTTCCAGTTTAGTGATTGTAACAGAAATTCATGGTAAAACAATTGAGTGAATTTTATGATGTGTAGTGAATTATGGGTGAATACAAAATGAAGTAATAGTGTTACTATTTTCTACTTTTTAAAAAAGAATGTATGCTTTAACCTAACTAGCTGCTGTTTTTTTCCTCACTTGTATGTTCTTTTGTAGACTGAGTTTAGAAATAAAACTTCACAAACATGGCGTGAAAGTTAAAACGCACAAAAAAGACATTGTGTAAAACCAATAAACTGTAGATTATGAATGCATTTCAATCGAGACTATTGTTAAACTTTCACCCATTCTCTCATTTCTATGTGCACCTGCAGATCCTTCTCACAAACGTTTTCATTATTCATGGAATATTCTGTGGTTTTAGTATTTGGCAAACTCCTGATCCAAATATTTATGTTACACCCCCACCAAGTGCGCTTCACATAGTGGCATGTAGACTGTTGGATAACTGTTGTTGGCTGTAGGAGGACCTCCTCCAAAGAAATACAGAAATGAACAGTAGCAGAGTTTTGATGGTTGTAACTGCAGACAAAGTGAAAACGATGACGGGTTGAAAAACAGATTAACCTTTATGATTTTCCAGTGATTTATATAAGACAGCTGGGTTTTTAGCCTTGATTTAAAAGAGCTCAGTGTTTTAGCACTTGTCGGTTTTCTGTAGATTTCTTCCAGATTAGAGGAGCATAAAAACTGGATGCTGCTTCTCTATGTTTGGTTCTGATTTTAGAGATGCAGAGCAAACAAGAACCAGAAGACCTGAGTAGTCCATAAGGTTGATACAATGACAACAGGGGTTTAATGTATTTTGGTGCAAAGCCACTCAGTGATTTATAAAGTAATGTTTTTCAAAATCCATTCTCTGAGCCTTAGGAAGCCAGTGACTTTAGAACTGAGGTGATGTGCTTTATCTTCATGGTTTTGGTGATAACGTGAGCAGCAGCATTCTGGATTAGCTGCCGTTGTCTGATTGCGTTTTAGGCCCACCTGTGGAGTAATCAAGTCTTGAGTTTCTCAATATCTTGTTAGGACATTACTCCTTTATTGCTTCCCCTGCTGGTCACACTGGAAAATGTCTTGTGGTGATAGAAGGCTGGCTTTGTAATTGTTTTTATGTGCCTCTGAAGGTCCAGACCTCAATCCATCACTACATCGGACAGCAAGTGAAGAGCATCTCGCGAGATGGTCATTATAAAAGCTCATTAACAAAAATCATTCAGTTTATGCTCACACTTCTGATTCTAATATCATGATTCCCTCAGCGTTATTTTGCAGTAAAGATAAAAATACATTTGTATGTATTTTAAGCGCTACCAAAAACTCACAGTGTTAGGTTGTTGTTTTATCTGATCTTCAGACTGCTGAGATCGCTGCACTTGTAGTTATTTGGTTCTAATTGAAACTAACTAATTGAAACCGAATCATGAAACTGACTTGGTCATGACTCTGACCACTCTGAGTCATGAAGACAGACTGTTACCATCAGGTCAAAGATACAGGGTTCCACGGTTTATTAAAATTAAAGTGAGAAATGCTTCTATCAGTCAACTCTGAAATCAAACATTGAACATTAACTAATGTGGGATGCCATCATCCACTCCTCATGCAATGTAAACTTTTGATCCTGTCTGTTTGCAAATGTCTGTCAACAAAAGTGCTGTGATGTAGCACACATTTCAGAATGGTCCTGACAATAAAAAATAAAAATTACTTGGTATCATGTAATTAGTCTTTGATTGAATAACTGTCGAATCTGCCTTTTCTCTGTAAAAAAAAAAAAATCAGGTTTATTTTGCCAAAGAGCCAATCTGCTGACACAGAGAGAGTGAAAGAGAGGGAGGAGGGAGAGCAGCAGAGTAAACAAATGTTGAAGGAGAGAGAAGGACTCTCACTGGCTTCTGATCAGATCAGCTGATAAGGTAAGAGATATCTCGCTCTATAGCTGGCAGATTTTATAATAATCTTATATTTTCCTTTTAGAAAAACAATCAAACCTGCTTTTGTCTTCTACTCTCACTCATGAATTCATGTTAACTGTAAAACTTTATCCTTTCAGCAGAACGTGTGGTGGTGATAATTTATTAGAAATATATGATGTTATGTTGTATCTCTGATCTATGAATTTCTTCACATATTGAAAACTTCACATGTACCTGCGTCTTCTGGGTTAGAGCTTAAAATAAAACATCAAAGTACATAATCTTGTATAATTTGTCATATGTTGCACATTGTATTACATATCTTTTGATTAAAATCATTTAGAATATTATCTAATTATAGGTTTTGACATTTTCTATCACCACAGCCACAACTTACATCATTTTTTTTGTTGGTATGCATCATAAAATTTAACTTATATCTGAGGATATGCTGATAGTTTCAATTAATCTCTACTAAAATGAAAAGAAAATGCAAAAACATTCTGTTGAGTCTGTCATCAAAAAGAATCTAAATCCAAGCAATGACAGTTGGAGTACAATGAGGGGATATAAACCAAGTAGGACAAATCTGATATGGTGAACCTTTGGGAGTAAAAACCCCTTTTAACCCGGGACAGCAGCATGTCACAGCTTAGGATCAAGTACCCTAAATGAGGTCAATAATCGTTCAATTTTCACTTGTGAGCCAAGTTTTCTCTCATGATTTGCGATTATATGCAGCTGGAACGTTTATTTATTAAACATCTTTTTTTATGTTTTATTCAGTCTCTCTTAGCCCAGCCCAGTTGAGGAAGGCTCTCCCCGACCAGAGTCGGACTGTTTTGCAAATGCAAATGGTGTTTAATATTTTTGAATTGACTTACAATGAAATGAGGTCATGCAATATTTTTTTTATATTAAAATAGGATTTCTGTTATGTATCATAGGAGGATATGTTAAGCATTTTGTCTAACTACTTGCAAAATGAAACAATGAGATATGAAGTATTAGCATTTTTCCAACTATTTATTCATTTGCAAATGGCAGCCAACCTCTGCCTCTGTTCAATAAAGTGGATAGGGTGGACAATGGATCCTTTCTCACTGTGCTATTCTGCTGCTCGTCTCTGTCCAGCACAATCCTTACAACCCCCATCAACACCCGCCCACACATTCTCCCCACAACCCCTTTGGCCCCCAAACCGCATCGTAAAGCTGTGAAAATGTGTTTTTTTGTGTGTATGTGTGCTTACACTGCTTTTATTTGGGTCTTTGTGATTAGACTTGATTGAAATAGTCTTTTTGAAGGCTTGATTGTTTTCAGTGTCTGTCAAATGACCAAGAAGGGATTCTGCCTGTTGTTGTTGTTCTGGCTGAAGATGATCTTTTATGAAGTTTACACCATGTGAGCTACAGCTCCCAATAAGTTAGTATTCTTGTTGATTCTAACACCTCTCAATCATCAAAAATGACACGGACTGGATTATGGAAAGTTTGACTTTTGCTGGACACAGGCATTTGGAAAAAACAAAACAAAACAAAAAAATCTAAGAATCGTTCAGTCATCATGGAAGTGTGTTTAGTCTTTGAGCAGGGATAAACTATTGAAATGACGTTCACTTGTGAGGTAACAGATGGAAAAATATAGAGAGGAGATAAGTTAGTGTCAAATATTGATGAATAATCATGCAAAAACATTCGAGCTTGTAGGTTAAAAACATCCCTCCTTGACAATCACTGATTGACTCAGGTAATTTGTTACTATATCAACATCACAAACCATTAGTTACACTTAAAAATAAACCTATAAATAAAATTAGGTAATTTGAGTTTCACTCCCGCAAGACCTTTTCCTAATTTATTGATGATCAGCATCGACTACTCTTGCATAAACTCACGCCCAGGTTGTGACTGATTAAAATTGCTAGAATTCATAAAGGTTACAACCAGCGGAGCAAGGTTGAACAAGGGACAAAGACAAACAAGCAAGAGCAGAGAAAAGGGGATTGTTTTGATTAAAAGACAATTATCTGTGTGCATCGACTTCCCAGTGTTGTGCGGTGTCAGGCTCGAGCTGAGCTGTTCTGTCCCAGAAGCCCTCTGGGGACAAAGGCTACTGTTTCAGGAGGAGGGACAGCGTTTGTTAGCTGGTCCTGGATTTTCATGTCATTGTCGCAGCACCATGCAAGTATGTAGACGGTGCTAATACCATGTAGGCTAATGTGTTTATTAATAGCATCACAACACAGCTTAGTTATTACTAGAAGGTAATGATTTGCACATCTTTTAAATTGGATTAACTAAAAATGTTAATTATTATATTATAAAGGCAATTATTACAAATATTTTTTCTGAAAAAAAGAAATCTGAATAAATTTGGTTAAGCGCTTAACAGAGCTTAAAAAGGCACAAGATATAAATCTTGCATGCGATTCAGATTTGTCTTTGGATTACCATATCTTCAGTTTGTCCTGCTCAGTGTGAGGATTAGCTTCAGGCAGAAAATAGAGTCATGTTTAAAAGCTGCTTCAGAGTGACACCAGTTGACTGTGTGAGCCATCTAATGGGAATGCAGGAGTGTTAAGTGCCTTTGTAGAGTCAGTAATAGAGAAGCTGTTCATACGCAACTCTTCATACGTCAGCTAGTACTGTCTGTGCAAAATAAAATGATTTTCATGAACAGTCAGCCTGTTCTTTAATTAGCCTTTTAGCATGTTTAAATGGACATTGTTAAAGTATCTTTTTTATTTAATGAAGATCACCAAACTTTAAAAAATTATTCCAAAATCTAGGCATTACGCAGGAAGCTTGTTCTTGTTCACACCCCATTCTATAAAACCCTAAAAGTGTCCATTCTCATGTCTTCGTCCAGTATGAACCTACATGTATCCCCATTCATCTCCCGATCAACTGACCAGCTGCTTCTAGAGTACATGCACAGCAGTGCCATGGTCCATTACATTAAATGGTGCCTTTAACTCATTGGGTGGGTCTTTTGAAGTTTGCCGAGACAGGACAATTTTAAAAGACTTCAACGTGGGACTTGTTTTTTTTTTTTTTTTTTTTTTTTGCTGAAGTGTTGGCTTTCCTGCATTAACCTGGTTTTTTTAAAAAACAAACTCTTGTGGCCAAGGCTCGGGCGTTCTGGTGTTTCCAGTGTAAGTTGTTTAAAAGATAATAATAAAGAGATTTTGTTTGTTTGTTTGGAAAAGTTACTTCTGATATGTTTCCCTATGCAAAAAGAAAAACATTCCCACAGCATGATGCCACAACCACTCAGTTTGATGATAGGGTTGGCTCGTGTGCAGTGTTAGTTTTCCCATAACATTTTGCATGTCAATCATAAAATTCAATTTTAGTTTCATCTGACTGTATTTCCCATGTTTGCTTGCCCTGTCTGTCAGCTTAAGTAGATGGCCATGTATTGGTGAATATGCAGCTAAAGGTTCTTGATCTTGATTTTTTTTTGTCAAAAAGCAGCTTAAAACTGTGCAACTTTAGGTTGTTTGTTCACTGATTCCCTCACAAACATCTGAGATTTTCACAGACACAAAATTACTCTAATTTTCTAATAAGGTGAGCTATGAAAACAGTTGTTATAGATTTGATTTTGCGGTATCTGAGTAAAAGGGGTTGTGGTGCCATATTTCAAAATTCTTTATAGATAAAATACCTGTGGGAATCCATAATGGCACAACATCAATGTGTGATTTTTTTTGTATTTTATTTTTTTGAAGACTTTTGAAACTATGCTTCATTTTTCTTCCACTCCATGTAAATGGATTACTCTGTTTTTCACATTAAACCCTAACGAACCGTTTGTTGTTGTCATGTGAAAAAGTACTCAAAGGTTCAAGTGATATAACTTTCATTGACATTTTAGAATTTGCAGGTATGATCAGTTTGTGGATTTTCAGAATACCTCTGTCGTGGTTTGGTTACTTGTAATTTTTGACTTGTATTAAAGAGTTACCATGAAAGTTATACAGTTTTTTTTTTTTAAATAATCCCTCAAAGATAATTGTTGTTTAGATTTTGCACACAAAAATGGTGTGAATAACTTTGTATCTTCAGCTACCTTCAGGCTAGTGCACATTGCTTTTTAACTTTTTGCTGTTCATTAAAAGGTAATGACTGAAGCCTTGCAGATAAGAAAACATCTAACAAACCACAGAGTTATTTTTGCTGGGATAAAACATGCACATATTTTACTTTGTTTTGTTTGTTTTTCTTGAGCTTCTGAAAGATAACACTGGGAGGGTTGTTATTTTAAAGGCAAAAATGATGATTCTGCTTGACTTTAAAGGACATTTGAAAAAATATGAAGAATTTTTCACTCCTTTGCCTTGTACTCCTCTTAAATTCCCTTATTTTCCCTTCATGACGTCCTCGATGGTTTGCAGAATAAAACACCATGCTGTCTATCGATCCTAAATGATCAAAAGTTATCAGTTTCATCCAGCTCAGACCAACCGGACAAGTGGAGTCGAAACGCCTTGAAATGCAAAGCCTCACCCATGTTGGGGAAAGTTGGAACAGTGTGGCTCTTTGTGGTCCCCCATGTATTTATGAATGGTTGAGCCTTTGGGCGAAGCTTCAGAACAATGCTGCTACACTGAAGGGCTGATTTTCATAAGAGAGGGGGGCTGATGTCGGTGCTGGTGGTGGGGAGGGCAGTTTATTCTCCACTATTGGGGCTTGGTACTGCGAGTGGCGAGAGGTTCTGCTGGTGTGACTGCTTACATGCTTGTGTCTGAGGAAAGATTGCTAGAACCACTCCTACAGGAGCTGCTAACATTTGGACTTTGGCCACAGTCACCTACACAGGTGAGGAGCAGCAGCTCTTTTAACTGACTTGCATTCAGATGTTATATTTTCCTGCAAGAAGGAAGCAAGACGAGACAAGCGCACTGCGTGTATTGTGCAAGCCTGTTTTCCTTTCCAATTTGTACTCCTTTGTTTATAAGATCAAACACCAACATTCATGATGGGAGTCTGCTCTTGTTTTTGCGTGAGCCCTCAGAACTGATGAGCTAGAGCTCAAAGTGAGTGAGTCACAGGTTAGATGGCATTGGATAATGAGTAAGTGTGCATGACTCTCTGTTCCTTCGTAAAGGCCTGGATGAGCGAACGTGCTTGTGGTGATGCGCAAGTGTAGTGTTCACACATGAGAGGGGGCGTTTGATGTTAGTCGGAGCTGCTAAAAGCCCAGCCAATTATTAGAGGACAGGATGTGGTGCCGGTGTTGTTAGCGCCCCGCAGATCTTTTATTGATCGAATGGATCTAATCAAATGCTAGGTAGAAAAGTTTGGCTTGGCATTTCTTGTCACTCTAGCAAAATTAAGCATTACATTATCCACAGTAGATTGTGATGTTAAGTTTAAAAATATATTTCCTCTTTACCAGAGCCAATACTGACCCTCTTTGACCAGTGTAAATTTGAGTGCAAGCATTTAAATGTTCAACCAACCCAGACGTGTGACGATGTAAAATGACCTCTCCCTGTTTGTAACAATTAGTTAAGTAGAAGGCCTTGGAAGGGGCTGCGTTTTATTTGTATATGGCGGCGAACAGGTGACAGCTCTGTTTCTCACCTCCTTTAGTTCAGAGCGGAAGGGAGGGCACTCTTATGAGAGTGGAGGCCTGTGGCTCACCATCTGCTCACCGGGATGGGGATTGCCAGACCTGCTTTGTTTGCCAGGTGGAAAAGAATACAAATAAATGCTGCTTGTGCTCCTGGTTTTGTTGTTTTGTTGGGGATCTGCCAACTAAAGCTCTCCTTGTTGATATGTGTTCCTGGAAAAAGACTCACAATTAAACCGATGGTGAGAGAGAAACATTTCAAGGTGGATTTTAAAATTTAAACTACTGTACAAGCTGAATAGAAAATGGGGTGAAAAGTGGTGGAACCCGCTGAAGATTTACAGGAGGAAGTGTCTGAAAATGTAAAAATGGTTAAATACCTAATACATTATAAAAACAAATTTAATACATAAAAGTCTAATCTTTCCTTTCTTTTGACAGTCTGTGTGACTGGACGCTGGCATATCTTCTTTTTAATGTTTATACCGTGTGTCTTTTAGTGTGTGTGTGTGCTCATCGCAGCTCAGCGCTCCATGTGTGGGAGGGGGAACGGCCATGTTTTAAGACCATCTGCTCCTCTCAGTATTTTGGTGGGAGCCTTAGCTTGTGGTGGATCAACGCGCGTCACAGGCAAGCAGCAAAGCGCAAGCTGTGAGCGAGCCTGTTCCGGAAAAAAAAAAAAAAAAAATTCCTCCAGTTTGTTCCCCTGCACAATGGGCAGTGTTCTGCAGACAAGGTTCCCATTCTTTCCCCTCCCTCCCTTCATCCAAGGAGCTGAGCCGCTGCTCTTGTGCACGGACTGCAGACGATATCAACAATGAAAAGGTTCTCCTTGGCACGGCCAGTTGTTTTCGTATGAGCAGCTTCAGTTGCATAGATGAATCATCAAAGGTGTCACGACCTGATTTATCTGGGCTGATTGCTTGGGTAGAACAAATATCCCAAAGGAATGATTTTGAACAAGCAATAACACCGAAGTTTGATGAGAGAAGGATCTCTTTCACGGCGCCATATAAATATTAGATAAAACTCTTTGTTTAAATTTATACCTACACCTTTATTTGTGAGAGAACCGAACTGATAATGCCTATGAAGTTTGATCTGATGGACAATGGCTTCATTCCCAGCAGGACAATAGTGCATGCTTAATTTACAACCAGTGCAGAGGGCGTGTGGAGGAAGGTCACATATCAATGTGCGCTACACCAAAGACTGAGCCAGCTTGCCTTATGCTGCATGCATGTGTAGGGGGTTATGGCATGCTGCATATTCAGTAGTCCACGTCTCAATGTAACATTCTTCACTTCAGCTCCTCTCCAGACTGTTTGCAGAAGGATTCCCTTGAGCTCATTCGATGCCATCATTCAGCCTGTGGTCTGAAGGCTTTTCAGCTCAAGTGACGCACTCCAGTTGCAACAAAGGCGTTGGAGAACCTTGCTCACTGGAGACACAGTTTAGCCTTGTTGCATTAGTATGTAAACTAGGTGGACCGCTCAGTGGATCCGTGCTTGTGTACCCCACCTCCACACATTCCTCGCCAGGGCAGATATCAGATCTACATGAGCCTGGAAAGACATAAAATCTTATTAAAATCTGCCCACAAACAGAAGCCGATAAAAACACTTTCTTGGCTCTAATTATAGAGTGTGTTCAGATGCAGTTGAAAAAAATAAAGTTAAAGATCAAAGTGTTTCAAAGTAATGTAAATTTGCAATTTACATAATCATATTTTTCACAAGTTCCTCCTACACTTCATATGTTGCTCTAATGACGCCTTATTCAAAGTGATATTGAGTCATCGCTGCTTCTCTCTTCATGCTAAAGCAGGAATAGCGCTGATGTTTTTTTTTCTTTTTCACAGTAAAATTACTGTTTAACCTCTTAGTCACAAGCTGCATCTGCAATAATAAAGCCTGTGAGGATAAAATATAATTAGAAGATTAAAATCTTGGACAGGGAGCCTATTAGATCAGATCACTGTTTCTAAGAAGCAGAATATTATGGACCTTTTTAAAAAAAGATATATCAAAAGTTTTAATTTCAAACTTATTTTTAAGTGCTTCTCTGGTTTCTTGAATGTTTAGTGATCATTTGATTCCACTTATGAAACTGGATCAGTTTCAAAATAAAGACCAGCCATGTAATCCTAGCGGATCAGAACAGTTCTTTATGTAATTTTAATAGATTGTGTCTCTCTATTTATTACAGTGCTGAGAAAAATTGCTTGCCCCTTACAGCATTTCTGTGTTTTGTGTCTCACTCAAATGTTCCAGATCATTAATCATCCAAAGACAACTTACCTAATTACAAATTTCAGTTTTCAAATTTCATTTATTCAGGGAGAGAAGTTAAGCAAACCGAAAACACTGAATTGACCACAGTGTTTTGTATTTTATAAGCTAAACCTGGTTACTGCCAGACCTATTGAACAGCTAAGGAAATGCAAGCTTCACTTGCCTAAGTTAAGGTTGGTGTTGCCTAATTTAAAGACAACGTTCATGATTCAGCAATAAAAAAACAGAATGAATAAAACTCTAAAAATTTAGAATGAAATTTTTAGAATGAAAAAACAGTGGATAGCTGTTTTTTCCCCTTTATGAATAAACTGCATTTTGTATTTACTCTGGTTGCCTGACTTTTTTTTATTTATTTGAAACATTTAAGCGTGACACAAAAGCAAAAACTGTAGAAATCTGAGGGATAAAATATTTCTTGAGTCTTAATGAGAATTTTATTTTTATTCTGCCTTGTATTTGCATTTTTTTTAAACAGTGTGTGTTATTATTCTTTATGCTTTCATGCATGTAACCAAAAGCCCTTGTCAAAGGTGCTGCATTTGTTAATACTTACCAGCTGTCCCCCTACAAATCAACTATTAAGATGAAGAATGAAGTTTAAGTCGCACCAGCCTCTGACTCAGACATCAAGGCATGGAGACATCGTAGGGAAACCATAAAACGGAGGGAAGGAATGCTGAGTGGGCCACTGACATCTCTATGACGGAGGACATACTTAAATCTGCCTACTTCCAGTCAGGCTCCATGTAGGCTCCTCATTCTTCTTGTGTCCAAGAAACACTGATATATTACCACTTTTTCTGTGTTCTTACACGCAGAGTCTGACATCTGGAAACCGGAGTGAGACCACAAAAACAACGTGAAGAAAAAAAAAAGAAGCCTTCAGGACCACGAGGCAGCAGGAGCCTGGTGCTGAGGCTGGTATGAGGCAAGTGTTTTCTGTGTGGGCCCTGTAAGCGTGCACACGTATGCAGGGTGCTCTGTGCCAGCCGTTTGTCTGCCCCATCAATGAGGCCGTTGTTGAGGTTGTTGGTGGTGTCACTGGCCATGCCTGGCTGCTCTGCCCTGTTTTCTCCTGCTGTTGCTGCTGCACAACCTCCTTCTCTCCAGATCATTCCCATGAAGCTCTCGGCCTTTTGTTGAGAGTGCAGATTTTTCCGGACTCTTGCCCCGGGCCTGAATGTCTCATAAAGCACCTCTTTGTCTGTGTCACCTTTGGAACACAATCAATTTTGTGAGATTTCATTTAACATCTACTTCATGCTAATACTGCTTCATATTTCTAAGTGTTGGAATAGTCATCAGCTAGAAAGGTCATCGTGTTAGCCTTAAGTGTGAGAATGCTCTGCTCAGAAATGGATTCTACTGCCCCCATGTGGCCAAAATGAACAAGCGTGCAGGTTTTAAAAGTCAAACTAGCATGAAACTGGTACTTCTTAGCAGTCAGACAAGCTTCATAACATGTTGAAATATCACCAGTTATGTGGCTATTTTTCTGGAGGTTTGGCTGCATGATGAGCAGCATGACGCATCCCTGGCCATGTCAAACAAACAGAAACGTTCCCTGCTGTCCATCAGCAAAGTTAATATTGGTCATGGATTCTCCGGGGGATGATGGGATGTGTTAATCACGAAGCTCTGAAGCACCATCCACTCCCAATCTCGCCATCTGCACACACCGGCTGCTGCAGCACAAAGCCAAAGTCCTCTGCTTGTTCTTTCACGTTTATTAATTTTTCATCCTTTTGTTGGTGTACATTTGGTTTTTTTGTTCCATTTTAAAACTGTTATAGATTTAGGTTTAATATTAGAAATGGAAACCCGTGAAACTGACAGTAGGAATTCAGAAACTCCCCTTTTTATGAATCATAAGATTTGTAAGAAAGATTTGAAGAAATCCACAGGATTTCAACTTCTTCTGGACACATCAGAGGTCAAGTGTTAGCTGTCAAGAAAAACAAGCGAAAACAACGTTTGGTCAAGCATTTAATGAAGGGATTTTTCAGCAAAAAAAATACTCCCTTTCCATCTATTAAAATAACATAAAAATATTTATTTTTGATCTCAGTTTTATATAACAAGTACCAACATACTGATTTTCAAGCAGCTGTGTAACAGGAACTCAGTTTGTCGTGATTTTTCATGAAATCTAAAACATTCTTGTGAAAATGACATAATTGCTTTAAAAAATTGATTTAACTAGACGATCACCTGAAGCTGGAAGTTCAATTGATTCTCATTACTTTCCATCAGATTGTCTAGACTCTAGTGCAAACAGCAAACTTGTAAGAGACTATAGTTAAATATCTTGGCGGCAGCTGCGCTGGTAATGACTTGCATAGAAATAAATCTTTCACACAAACAGCTCTACACAGCATTCTTTACTGAACATGTTGATAGTTTTTGCTGCTTTGTGGCCAGGTCTTTAAGGATATCAATTTGGAAACCCCACTGGTTTCTGGACTTGAAACTGTAGTGTGGCTAAGTTGAACTTGGTGTCATTCCCAAATTCAGATCTGGAATCCAGTATTATTTTATGTTAGTCCAGAAATCAGTGGGTTTCCTATTACTTACTTGCCTGCACAGTCAGAGAGTTGCCTTACATTGCTGCTGGCCAATCTGATTTGTAGATTTCTACTTGGCAGTCATGGCAAATGATGGTTTGCTATTTGGACTGCATTCGGCCACCTGTAGTTTTACAAATAAAACACTTACACTGCTTAGACCTAAAATCCACAACATATAAACAGTTGAAGACTACACAAAATTGATCAAAGATTCTTCAAAAACATACTTTTGATTTGTGAAACATTAAATTTGTGAAAACATTTCACTGTGATGCCAAATTTAGAGCAGCTGATCTCCAGATCGGTGACTTTTTTTCAGAATTTTTGCCTTTTTTACCTACTTATGTTTCCCAGAGCCTGTGTCCTTTTGCTGGAGTTATATTAGGGCACTGGGTCTGTGCAAAAGACATAAAATGCCCACAGTATGCTTTACTGTTGGTTTTTGTTTGGAAACATTGAAGTTATTCTAAGTTTTTAACGTGTTATTTTCACTTTGGTGGAAATTACAGCTTCTCAAAGACTCAGCAATTGATCAAATGTGATGTAAATCAACACTGGACAAAGTTACAATAAATATTTGATAGGCATTTTCAATTTGCTTTGCTTTTTTTTGCCATTTTGTCAGTATTGACTTTCTAATGTATCCAGTGAGACTTGCTTACACCCACGTTGTCATCAGTGTGTAGTGTTATAAGTCCCTCCCTCGCTCCTGATTTAATTCTAGCACAGCACAAATAGCATCAGTAATCTACTGATGACATGATGTGTGGTGACTGGTGTTTGGCTTCATGTCAGAACTCAACCAACAGTGAGGGTCATTCATCGTGAGGTCTTACGTATGGCCACCATAATGAGAGACTCCACTGAGGGGGCGCGAGCAGGTGCCCACTGACGCTGCGTTTGTAGGTCTTACTACTGCTCTGTGTCAGAGTGAGTGTGATGTAATCGCCAGATCATGGTGACGGGACTCGTAATGCTTCTTTTTTTTTTGTTTCTTTCTTGTAGAGAACAGGGCTGTCAAGCTGTCTGGGTGTGAGTAAACACCCTCTAGTGGAGCTGTCGATAAGCTGCAGTGACTCATTCTGTTGTGAACCATCAGCATTTCAAGGTAAAACCTCCCTCACTCTGCTAGTTACAAATCGGTGTCCCAACCCAAGGCACAAGAATGACTCCCAAAATATATGTTTTAAATTTTTATTTCCTCTCACAATTGAAGTTATGACCATGGCAGTCTGTCAGTGCAAGTTTTTTATTAATTTTAATTTTAATGAGTGGATTCAGAGTAAAGTAAGATTAATAAAAGTACCACTGAAGTAAGTTAAGCAGTCCTTTCATAAGGAGTAATCTGATGCTTAATAAAACTTAGAAAAATATATTAATACCATTTTACAAAATCTTAAAGATTTTCTCTAGAAATGTCATTGTTCCCTTCCTATACAGCGGCATGCCAGCCACTCTGTGAAATAATAATGAATTCTTTGTTTTTGTGTGGAATGTTGATACATGATGGTCTGATGAGAAGAAACAGATTTAGAATATTTTATCTGCTTTTCTCTGGCAACTAAAGTGGATTCCCAAAGTAAGTGCATAAATACAAGGTTTTTTGTGATGTGCAAATGGGACATCAACATTAAGACATGAAATTCTTTTCATGATTTGTAACCACTCTTGCTATGACTTTCGCTGAAGGATGTGAATGAGCAAATGTCAACACTGGGGTCAATAGTTGAGTTGACTTGAGTTGACTCAACAACTTTCTTGTTATAATGAACATTTCAGACAAAAAATTGGTATCGGCCAAAATCGGAATCGTCAGGTTAAGCTTAAAAGATCGGTAATCTCTGATTGGCCAGAAAACTGCAATCGGTGCACCCCTAGAATAAAGCATAAAATTGTATTTGTTTAAATAATGTAAAAAAAATGTTTTTTTGTCATGTGGACATTTCAGTTGTTAAATTATTATAAAATGACTTTTTCTCAAGTGTTTAGAAAAAGATGTTTCAAACATCAGCTGCCTTTAGAGCAGGCAAATTGGAGCATCATCATCATTTTGGTTATAGTCACACAAATGTTTTTGCCTCTACATCTCCATGTGCCAAAGTGTCAAAAGAGCAGAGGGATTCTTCACTGAAAGTACCCAAAACATGTTTGTTAAGAGTGCTTCACTCATTTTGACAGAAAGTGTTTTAGATACTTCACCACACTTTAGTCAAGGGTTGGCAAAATTTGACCAAAGCATGTTTTCCACATATTTAAGATAAAGGTTTTAGTTTATTCCATTAATAAAAACAAATAGACCAAACTGGTAAGTTGAAATCTTTTAATGTGTGTAAAATAGTCATTAGTTTATTTGATCAAATCCAAGCACACACATTATATAGACTTTTCCCCCTCCTGCTGTGCTGTAACTGAATGTGTGTTTGTTTCTTTTAGAAGTCTATGGTCCAGTGCTAAGCCAAGACAATGTGGTGTTTGGAGCTGCTCATACCTCTGCTGTTAATTATCAGTGGTAATACATTTCTGTGTTTTCATAATCAATCAAATCATGTGATTTTTCTTCTACTTTGAAATAATAAACATCAACTCTGACTCTGTTTCCCTCTACTTGTACAGATGCCAACTGTCAGTGGAATATTTGGTTACCTCGGGACATCTCAGCCATGACAAACTCCTGTGTGGTCATCCCATGCAGTTTCATGTACCCATCTGGAATCAGGCCCGCCCGGGGTGTTCATGGTATTTGGTACTTTGGCCAGCCCTATCCGCAACTGTTCCCCCCTGTGGTCTTTAAATCACTCACAGACGTTGTGCACGAGAGCTACAAGGGCCGCACCAAGCTTTTGGGTGACCTCAACCAGAGAAACTGCACACTGCTTATTGGCAATGTTGGCACAGAGCACTCAGGAAGATACTACTTCCGTGCGGACGTTGGTGGAGCCAACAAATATTCCTACCCAGACTATGCTGAGCTCAAAGTTTTAGGTGAGCCAACAACGAAGCAAATATTCTCATTGGTAACCCAGAAAAACTTAAACTGACGATGATTATGTTCTGTTCTGCAGATCAGCCCAACATTGACATACCAGAGGAGATTGTTAGCGACGAGAGCCTGGAGCTGACGTGCTACGCTCCTGATAACTGCCCAGACATGACCCCAGAGATCCAGTGGATGTACACCGACTACCTGCCTGATCCGGAGTTCAGCGCTGACTACACGGAGGAGAGCAATACAGCAGTAATCTCTAACACCCTCACCTTCACACCCAGACCCATGCACAATGGCCAGTTGCTGGGTTGCAGGGTCTACTTCCCCAACACCACACTGGTTTATGAGAGGCTCATCTCATTAGATGTCAAGTGTAAGTGCATTGAAACCTTTTGGAGTGATGCGTGGGCCTCCTGTTTGGATGTGGCATCTGAAAACATGAGTCCCAAGAAACAAAGACCAAATTTTTTCGTTACCTTTTAGATTCTCCACGATCAGTGTGGGTGAATGTATCCTCTGAAGTGATGGAGGGCAGCTCTGTGACACTGCACTGTGAAGTGGACAGCAACCCTTCTCCCCGTGTCGCCTGGCTGTTTGGAGACCAGGAGGTGCTATGGGACACGGCATCCAACATCTCTCTCTCCCTGGATGATGTGACGCCTGAAAATGAGGGGATTTACACCTGCGTTGGAGACAATGGTTATGGCATTATGAACACATCACTGTACCTCGCTGTGAAATGTAAGTCTGGGAAATGAGCTCCAGAGCACAATTGTTCTTTTCCCCTTCAATGTCTGCAAGGGATGTTTTCTAAAACACAGAAGAAGAAGAAAAAAAACAACAGTTTTTGGATGCTTGAAGTGAGGTTTGGTGCAAAAGTTATAAGAAGTTAGTATCTTACTGCATGTTCTGTTTTTCATATGTGTTTCAAAAAGTCAGACTACTGGTGATGCACCACTGCTTACCTCCATTTACCCTTTATGTTTTTGTGGAAATAGCTGGCCAACACACTGGTGATAATAATTTCAAGGTATTTAAATACCATTTACATAAAAGGAAGTTATGTTTTTGAGATTGTTTTAAAATGCTCTAGTCTGAGGTCCTTGTTTAATTACCATTACCTTTTGCCTCTAGGACCAAATAATTTGTACTAAGTAAATGTCTGAGGAGAGTTATTTAATACAAATGAGATATTATGATCTTACCGTCTTTGAACAGAGCCGCCCTTAATACAATTCTGAACTATTCCTTTAAAATACAGTCTTTTAAACTATTCTTTTAGTTACAAATTTTAAATTTCATTTTATTTCTGGGAATCAGCTTATTTCCCTACATTAGTAGTTTTAAAACTGAAAGTGAACTTTAGAACTTCAGCAAAGCTTTTGAGTAATTAGATCTTCTTTTCAAACAGATAAAGTGCATTTAGACAAGAGGATTTATGGATGTACTAAATACTTTTTGTGACTTGAGATTATCTGTTCTACTGAAATGTCTGAGATGTTTTGTTGTCATAGCCTTGATTTTCAGCTTTTCACTGTCTTATCAACCGCCTCATAACATGATAATAAACTATTGTCAGATTTAAATACATATTGTTACTGTCAGAACATTCTTGACAATCAGAATTTTTTTTTTTCAAAATCTGAGTAGCAAACATAAGAAGAAACTCAAATTCTGTTTTTTTTTTTGTTTTTGTTTTTTTTTTGATAGACCCTCCTCGTGAGCCTGTTGTGAACGACTCCATGACAGTAGTTCAGGGCTCCTCGCTGTCCCTGCACTGTAACACCATGGGCAGCCCGGCCCCGACCCTGACCTGGCTGAAGGACGGGGAGCTGGCAGGCTCCATAACTGCTGGCGAGCTCTCAGTGCTGGAGATCATGGATATCACGCCGCAGCAAACAGGACAGTATCGCTGCCTGGCAGAGAATGAGCATGGACGGGCCAGCGCTTCCCTCAATATCACTGTGGAATGTGAGTGCCTCAATGTCCTGGATTATTCTCATTGGCAAATTTATGGTAGTGTATTTATTTATAGAAATAGAATATTGTAATGGCGATTGTAGAAACTTTTAATTGTCTATATCGTTTCATCTAGCCTACAGTGATTAGATGGTGACTTTATTGACAACTCGTTTGATAGTGTTGAAATATTTCACAGGCATGTTCTGTTTATCAACTCCTAAATCTGTTTGTCCTTTTTTTTAACAGATGCCCCTGTGTTTCTGGAGGAGTCAAAGTGCACAGTGGTGAGGGAGGGTGTCCAGTGTGTTTGTGTGGCTGTGGGAAACCCCGAACCCACGATTGAGTTTTACCTCCCTGACCTCAACATCACCATCAACGAAACCGACGGTCGGTTCAACTTCTATACTCACACGGACGGTCACACATCCACTGCGATGATCAAACTACGGGAGAAAGGTGAGCGGGCTGACAACAACGGGCCGGCCGTGAACGTCCACTGCAGCATGTACAACATCTATGGGAGGGAGAGCGTGCTTTTGGAGCTCCAACAAGAAAGTGAGTTCAAAGAGTTCACCTTTGCTTCGACTGTTCCAGCACAGTTTCAAAAGTTTGATTTTAATGTGAAACATGAAATATGTTTTTTTTTGTTTTTGTTTGTTTTTTTTAACAGCAAAACCAAATGGTTAACGTGTTTTAAGCAACTAAAACTAAAACTGGTTAATTTGAACAGGGAAAAGTGGAAACATTAATTTGTACATTTTAGCAAAAACATTGTCAGTGTGCTGCCTTCCACTTATATAAGAGCTGGATTTCTAGTATAGTTGCATCTTGTATAGAGCCTGAGATTATGTGTTCGAACAAATGATAGATGTTCGACTTTTTCTAGGGGACATGACCTTTTTTCATTAGCCCTTCAGACCCCCTTTTGACAAAGTTCCTGTTTGTCTAAGGTCGACTGTGGAGTACAAGGTTCTTATAACAACAGGCACACCTTGGGACATGCTGAAGGAGATATGCTCTTAGGATTGCAGATGGTTTTTGAGTGATAACTGAAACCAGATGTTGCAGGCGTGCGTATTTTCTAGAATTTATAATTACGGATGGTATGCATAATTCTTTGGAGATTCCTTCTACAACTTGACTCTCAGATTCTCCCCAAAATAAATTTTCCCTGGAGCACTCTCACATTGGTACAAAGCTGATGAAACTACATTATTAATTAATTTCACAATTAATTAATAAGAGTACTCTAATTACATTAGAGTAGTAATGGCCAGCTACTCTACAGTTGGCCATTTCTTTAACACTTCCCTTTTTGGAGTCTTTGTACAATCACCCAGGCTAGTACCTCATTTGTCTGGTATTTTGTTTGTTGCAGGACATGAGCACAGCACATACATTGCAATGCACAATCCAACCTAGTGAAAGTTTCAAGATGGCTTTAATGATTCTAAAAATCTGGCCTAGTTATTCAGATCTAAGCGCCGGATTTGCATCGATTTCTTGGATCACTTAAAAAGTCTGCTGATGTTGGCCCTTCATTCCAACAAGCTCAGAGACTGTAATTAATCACACACACTCTGTTCTGCTCCAGTAAATTAAATCTGTATTGATCTACAAGAAAAATAAATCCCAAATAAAGCACTATTTCTCTTGCTTCAGTAACATAACACCTGCTGTTTTTAGGATGTGATACATCCCAATATACCCAAATCTATTGTATTCCAGTAATCTTCCTCCTGGGATTTTTCTGAAACATGCCTACACAGACTCATTCATACCTAAGGATCATTTACAGAGACCAGTTGACCAAGTAATGTTTTTGGACTGCGAGAGGGAGCCGCAGAATCTGCAGAGAAGATAAAGAGAATATGCAAACTACATGCAGAGAGCACCCAGGCTACGATTTGAACCCTGGACTTTCTGTCTGCAAAGCAACAGTGCTACTAACTGTGCAGTCTGGTTTCAAGTCATGGGTATGTTAAAGGAAGGTAGAACATGACAATCACCGACTCCGATAAAACATCGAGACTGGACCAATGAATCAAAAGAAAGAATGTCATAGACTGTGGACATTTTTAAAATGAAAATTACATGAGAATGAGTCAAAAATGAAGAAAATAGAAGGATCTATGCTGAAACAGTGATGGCCACAAGGGTCTACAATAAGATAGGAGGAAAACAGATTGGAGACATTGTTCCTGATATGAGATTTTATTATTATTAGGGCTGAGCTTGTCGGCCCTTTATATTTAGTTTAAAACTGGATTAAACCTAATTTAAACTCGGATAACATTGGAACTCTTTATCTTTCAATAAAGAAGTGATTTAGGCAAGCCTTCCATCACTTGCAGAAGTATTCCAGCAATAAAAGACCGTAAATGACCAGTATCTTTTTGAGAAGGTTTTCAACATGTTGATTGTAAATACATAAAGACATTTCCAGATTCAATGTTTAGGAAGTCCATAACTATTAACGAGGCTATGTCTAAAATACTTCTGCCCAGGTCCCCTTGAAAATGAGATCTAGATCTCAATGGGGTTTACCTGGTTAAATAAAGGAATAAAAAAAAAAAAGAGAAGTAGGAACAAATCATTGCAGCATATTTGCATTACTATTTTCACACTGAAAAGCAAAGAATTAAATTACCCTTTTGACTGACTAATCAGGCTACATTTGCTTAGGAAAAGCTTTTATGAGAAATATAGTTTGTACAATATTTGTCCATTTACTGTAGCGTGTCTAGATTATGATTGCTGATTGAACTCCCTTTCCACAGTCGAGCCAAAATGTATTCATACCCGATCGCAGATTTAGCATTCAACAAACTTATTGGCTGAATAAAAAAGAAATTGTCGTATTCAAATTAGCCCATGGGGTATGAATAATTTTGGGCTTAACACTACTTGTGTAATATTTGTGCAAATGTTGCTGTCAGTTTACAGTCCATCACCTTTGTGTTTTTAGAAAAGTACATGATGGCAGTTATAGTTGGCACCATTGGAGGAGTCGCAGTCATTGCCTTCATTATTGCAGCAGTCAGATATGTGGGCCAGAATAACAAGAAGTGAGTATAAACAACAAACTAATGGAGAAGACAATGTTAGACGGACGTTTTTGTTTTGCTTACTAAGAATTTTGTGAGATCCTTGGAAACACTTGAGCCTAGTCATCCATTCTAAAACACACGTATGCAGATTGTATTTGAGTGAATGTGGGATCGATGTGGACGTGAGAATCTTCTGTCTAAAAGCGATTTCAGTTCATTTGCTACAACAAAACTGAGATGAAATCTTTGCAAATTCACACTGGCTGCCTTGTGGAGGTAGTAAGCAAGCTGGACTAACCTTATATTTTGCAGGCATGATTCTCTGCTCTGACATTGCTTCCGTATCCTTGACCTGCTGTGCTAAATACAACCCAGGTAGCCCTCTTAACCAAGGTGCTTTAATTTAGTCCCAAAGCCTCATTCGACCCTCAAATTCGCAGGCTTTCTTCAGTAGAACAGCGATCTCAGCGACTAAACCCATCAAATAACCACGTCACTCACAGCCAGAGACGGCCTCCAGCATAACCTTAAACAGCTTGTTTTAAAATGGATGCCCAGGCTTGGCGTGTCGCCCAGCTTTACTGGCAGTTGAGACCGAGTCTGATTATGTGACTCCGTCCCCCAGAGAGAATGGCAACCCTAGGCAGGACGTGGTCCTGGAGAACCCAGCTTTGTACTACAGCGCAGTCAAGAAGGACAAACAAAATCTGAGGAAGAAAGTGGTGAGACATAACGATGTCAATAATTCAGATTATAAATACGGAGGGGTTGAACGACCATTCTCAGAATGTTTGGGGTTAACATTTTGTGTAATGAAAATAGTACTGAGACCCCATCTTGAGCTCTGAAAAGAGGTCATGAAGTAACCTCTCCCACTAGCAGTCTAATAACTCCAACAATGACCTTTCGAAACACTGTTTTTCTCCTGCTTTCATCGCTTCTCTGCGTTTTCTGTCTGTTTTTTCTCTCCCCTAACTCTTGCACAGCTTAAGACAGAGCTGTTGGGCTCAAAGTTTAACTCCATTCTAGAGGAGACTACGGTAAGGTTCCCAAACGAATCCCTATTAAGACACAAGCCACAGAGACAGATGCATCCCCCTTGCATATCAGCTTCTCTCTTCTGTTCACTTTAATTTGTTTCCGAAAATGCCTTCTGCATGGCTTCCTCATTTGTAACACAAACCGCAAGTTTAACACCAAACATCGTCAGTCCTATTGTCATTATGTCAACCAGTAACTCCTAACTGATTTCTGTTCATGCCTTGGATCTTGGATAGTTGGTGGTGGTGAATGCTCATTCTGTCTGCAGGGAGAAGACGGGGATTACCAACCTGTGGGCTCTGTGGCAGGACTGGAGAGGCAAGAGCTGAATTACGCTTCTCTGGAGTTTATTGGCGCCAGGCCCAGGGAGGGGGCATCCGGGAGGGGAGATGACGGCAGCAACTACACAGAAATCAAAGCCAAATGAATCGCGATCCTTCCCTGATCCCTCGGCTACGCGAGACGCAGTGGCAGCCACGAGTCACATACATCCTCAACAAAAACTTTTATTAACTCCTTCACTGGATTTCTCTCTGATTATGGTGACTCACTGTTTCATTTTTTTTCCCTGATGTATAATTTATAATGTACAATTCCCTGACAGTGGCCCTTTCTTTATGCAATATCCTTTTTATACGCCACTCAAAACTGCCAGTTTTCCAGAATGGAGCCGGACTCACAGGACGAAATCACACATTATTTTAATTGCAAGATTCGATTGTCGCACATTGTTTCTACATCATTTCATTTTTTTTTTTTGTATTCTTGTAGTTATCAGTGTCTCATCTGTCTCATTATTTGATCTGTCTGACCACTGTCACTGCGTCTGCTGCCGGTCGAAGCATCAGGGCAAGGAGTTACTGTGTTTTTCTTCAGTTTTCTGAACAGAGATTAAATCCTCTCTTTTCTGGTTCTGGTTCATTACATCTTAAGCACATAAATGTATCGAGGCACAACAGAGTTATACACCTTGGCATCTTGCCTCATCATTACTGTATTTGATATGTTGTGGAACTCAGTAGACAGAAAACAGAAAGGTGTCACTTACATTTGACAGCAATTTCAAAGATTAAGTGACATGCCACCCACTTACAAAAACTGCCACAATTCATTTCAAGCATTTTCCCTTAATTTATATCAATTTTCGCTTATTGTGGCAAGTGCAAAACGTCTATTTTCTTCTCCAATTTTTTTTTTCTCACACATTCTAGAAAATACAAACCTAAAGCACAACATATAAGTGTGTGTGGGGCCAAAGTGTTATCTCCTCTAGACAATGTGTGTGTCTGTATGCGTGTGTGTTGAAATTGTGCCGAAAGATCAGATGTCTGTGACCTGTGGGGTATGTGTTAACTTCCCACAGAAATGGATTCCTCTTTCCCACAGGACTGCATCAAACTTATGAATGAAAAAAGTAACGCCAACTCGTCAACTGGTTGTGCTGCTCAAATAAATTTGATGAACCTGTCATGTGATATTAAAGCACACTAATAGTCTAACTTGATAATGATGTCTTATAATAAATAAAAATTGATGTATATTTATGAAGAAGATGATGGCAGTGTGTTTACAACATATTTTGCATTAGTGTTTCACCAGTTTGACACATTTAAAAGCAGTCTTGCTACACATTTCGAGAGCCAGTCTGGATAAACACTGTCTTAATATAGGCTTCAAAATATTAAGCAATATTGAACTTAACTAGTCAAATCAGAAAATCCAGAAGAAAACTGCCTGCTTAATTTCACTGATTTCAAATTAAAATCAATTAGCTTAAAAAAATTATTAAAACCTCAGTTTTATTAAACTCCCCTAATGTAGAATAAATGTAGGGTTGCGATAGTTGCTAGGCACTCTTCTCATTGGATACTGTGACTTTGAAAATCAGCCAGAGTAAATGCCAGGATTGAATGCTGTGGGCTTGCATGAACAGGGAGAGTTCCTTGTATGCACACAAATTTGCCGTAGCAATATATCACGTAGAAATGTGGTGGCATTCATCCAGCTGGGTTGGTGTGTACCTGCATGGCTTCGTTATCTCAAGCTGTCTTGTCATGTCAAGGCTATATCCTAACCACACTCACCAGGCAGGCAGGATTCCTATCATATTATCGAAATACTCTGCAATGTCAGTTTTCTGCTTCAGGTTCCCCCACTGCTCTGGCTTTAACTAAAAGAATCTCACCGACCACCTTTAGCAAACAATCCTGTTGTCCTTCTCCATAAATACCACTCCAGAATATAACCTACTCTACACAGAAGCTGGTTTATTCTGAGCTCCTTAAATGACACACCTCCAAATTACACCTACATCTGGCCATGCTGCATAGGTTCTGATAGACAACACATGTTTTGGATTCTCTTGGCATGATTTTTTTTCTCTGTAATTTTCATGCAGTACAGACAGCATTTAACAGCTGCTACGTGATTCCAAATGAAGCCTTACTAGTTGTAAATTTCCAAAGGAAGCTGACTCTTTACTTTCTCTGTAACACCTCAAAGTAATGGATGGACAATTATTAAATAGTACTATGGTTTTATCCAAAGTATCACAAAAATATAGAGTGAAGAATCATTATGCAAGATTCCTGTTTGAAATATTCTGACCTATTTGGATGTTTGTCAAAGAAATAATCACACACAAAAAAAGTAATTGCTAATACATGGTCTGATATCAAGAGAGAGCAGAATCTGCGTGGTAAGAATGGCACAACTATTAGAACATGTTTTTAAAGTTGTGTTTATTACAGCATGCAAACATTGTCAGCTTTGACCTATTCTAATTAACTCTGCCTTTTATTAAGACAGTGTTCTTGTTATTTTAATGGAGGGTTCCAGATATGCTGGCTTGCAGTCTTACAATGCCTCTTATTTTTATTTATTTATTTTTTTTCACTCAAGTATTAAATACACCTAATTCTTTGTCATGGTGTGTTGTACAGTTAAATTGTCCAATACTTTGTGGTCATTATTATTATTGTCATTGCATATTTTTTTTTCTACAGTTCTGATATTCTGACACAATAATTCAAATCAGTAGCTGCAAACTCTCTGCAAATTATCAGAGAGATTGCAAAGGTATGACAGTTTTATTATTATATGGTTTGCTCTGTTTTATTTTAAGCAATTCAAAATTCATCTGTCTTCTGTTCCAAATAAGTACAAATAAAAGACAAAAAAAAATACAAAAAAAAAAAAAACAACAGTGGATTATTCTTAGAAAACAATATCTTGTCTGGTGTGCTGCTTTTAAACACAACAAAATTATAGTCATTTTTGGTTTTAGGGTTTTTTTTTTTGTTTAGATGAATGAAACATAGAAAATACCTTTTTTGTGCTTTTACATGAGTCATCTCTCAGTGGGGGCAGTAGTGGCCTGGGTCCTAGAGCCGGATGGTCAGAGACCAGGATTCAAATCCTTCCATTACCAGGGATAATCGGAGGACTGGGATGTGGGTCGGGTGTGTCAGGAAGGGCATCCGGTGTGAAATGTTTGCCACTACAGTACCGTGGCAATCCTGTGGAGATATGGGCCAAAAGGACAACAACATGATTCATCTGTCAAACCTCAGAAAGTAAAATTAAAACCAAGAAGAAATTAAAACCAATCACTAGCAACATACAACTGAAGCTTCAAATCCTGTAATGATTCTAATTCAATACAAATGTTGTTCTTGTGGCAACCATTTCTGAAAGCCTATGATTATTACTAATCAATATCAAGAAAATATAATTAGTTATAGTGTGATAAAAGTTTGATTGTATTATTCAGTCTCTGTCTTTGCAGTTTTTGCTCTCTTGAGTTGTGTGCCATCATGGTGAGAGAAAGCCAAATTGGTGTGTCTCAATTCTGACCCACATTTAGTTTTATTAGCTTTGATAACATCAAAAAATATCCTAACAGTTGGATAAGTTTCTGAACTGGAGAAAACCCACGCCTTTCAGCGAAAGAAAGTAGCAAAAGAAGAAGTTAATGTCAGTGAACAGTTTACGCTTGCTTCAATTCCAAATCAATTTTCGGGCACACATTGTGGATTTACACAATCACTCTTGAGTGGTCGGTTATCCTATCACATATTTTACGGTTTTGGACCGTTGGAGATAGCTGCAGAAAAATGCTTATGCATGTAAAGTTTACACAGAAACACACAAAACGTTTTTTTATAAGATGGCTTTTGTGAATAAATGTAAAACTATAACAAACAGTCACACAGTCCTTATCATACAATTCAAATATCCTTAAGTTCCTGACAAGATACTGATTTGCTGTTAAAATGGGGAAATATGTTGATGAAGAGAAAAAGGTTTGGCTTGAATTCTTTGTTGTTTAACACACTTCCTTTATTTAAATATCAGGTGGCAAAAGAGATCATTTACAACACTTAAAATGACAGAAGATTGATATTTTCAACCCTATCATAGACAGAAAATACATGTTTTACTTGATAAAAGGCCATTAAAGTCAAAGTAAATAAGATGTGTTGCGTTAGTGTCGACACTGACTTCCCTTTTCTGAAGACAGCAAGCCGGAACAACAATTTAGCATCAACAAACTTCCTGGAGAACTTTAAATTACAGGTGGTAAAAAAATCCCAGCTTAAACAGATACGGGTCAGTGCAGTGAAGCCAAGCTGTGGACAAGGCAACGCAGGCAAACAACATTCAATTTGATGGGAATAATGTTACAATATTTTAAACTATTTCAGAGAGACTTACTCTTTATAAAACTACAAAGTTTTATAAGAGTCATTCAGACCTAACGCTGGATTTGCTTTTATTCTGACGCTGCAGTAAACTGTATCCTGTGGAGAAACCATTTTAATATTTCGACATGTTTCTTCTTGCCTGGGCAATCATGTTTTTATCAGGTAAAACATCCACTTTCAAATTTTCAACCTCAAGTTTTAATTAAATTAAAATATGTTGTATTTCATTTTAGTTTACTGGGAAAGTGAAATCCACAATGAAATAATAACACAGAATGTACTTCTTTGCATATTTTTGAGATTCTAAATATCTGTCTTATTGAAGTTCATCATAAACAAACCAGTGAAAGATGATATGTAATCTTTGGCTGACAGGTGCATTCGGTTCAGAGGAAAAGTTCTGTGAGAAGGGCGACTTCTGCATTACTCTTATCAAAGAAGTAACAGGAGAGGCTGGACTCTGTGTTGTGATACCATGTTCTTACGAAACCGATGAACAATTTACACCCAGACATATGGTTTGGTATAAAACCAAAGATCAGAAAGAGTCACGTGTATTTAACTCTGACAACGATAAAGATACCAAAGCTGGGTTTAAAGGAAGAGTGTCGTTGTTGGAGCCTGATGTGAGTCAAAGGAACTGTAGCATCATGATCAATGATCTCACTGAGTCGGATTCTGGAAACTACCACTTCAGAGTGAAAGGGAATATGAATGGAAAATCTGATGGATTTTCATACCGCAAAAAAACTGACGTTTCTGTCTCAGGTAGGACAATCTTTTCCTCCTTTGGTGTATTATGGCTTCAGCTCAAAGAATCCTCGAGAATTTCTGTGTAACTCAATCAAAAAGGGAGTTTTTGAAATGATTCCACCTGTGGTCCGTGTTTCCATCAGCGTTGAAGCAGAAACCCTCTGTGATGATTCCTCCACTGACTGAGGGACAGCAGGTCACTCTGACCTGCACTGCTCCTGGTCTCTGCTCTGGGTCTCCTCCTAAAATCACCTGGATGTGGAGAGGAAAAGGAAAGAAAGACTCTAACATCATAGGAAACACAACTGCCTTAAAAACTGAGAATCTGACTGCTTTCACACAGAGACACAGTTCAACGCTGACCTTTAACCCTACAGCTGAACACCACAACACCAAACTCAGCTGCACGGTCAGCTTCACTGCTGGCCCAACTGTGCAGGAGGAAACTCTGAAAGTGACCTGTGAGTAGTTAAATATAAAGAGCATGGCATTGTGCTGAATATAGTTGCAATTCAGATATTTTAATAAAGCAACAAAGTCACCTGCTCTGCACTTAAAAGCAGAAATTGTGTTTAAAATGTGTCCTGCTTTGTGCTTTTTAAGTATCACAATTTCTCTTAAACTGTGCTCCACAGATGCAAGAAAACCTCAGATTTCAGGCAGAGCAAGCGTCAAGGAGGGACATTATCTTAATCTGACCTGCAGTGTCGACAGCTTCCCTCCTTCAGAAATCAAGTTTTCAAGAAAATTAATCGGAAATGTCCTGCAGGAAGTAAATGCCTCTTATTATATCACCAATGCAACCAGAGGAGATGCGGGGCTTTATATTTGTACAGCAAAACACCTGAATAACACTCTGACAGAAGAAATTAATGTCACAATAACTTGTAGGTATAATCCGTCAGTCATCCTTTATAGTGGTAGTTTGTTTCAATACTGACAAAAGAACTCTTTTCTTTTTCTCCTTTTTTTTCCACATTTTTGCCATCAAAGGATTCACTGCTAACAGCAGGTGATGTTTTGAACTTCACCTGTATTACTGAGAATGCACATTTTTTTGTGTTTACAGGGTTTTCAGGGATCCTAAACACGTCTGGATGTGTGCTCAAGTTGGAGCTGCTGACCTGTGTGTGTATCAGTGAGGGGTTCCCTCTACCCACCATAAATTGGTCACTGCCTTTGGACCACACTGAGGACTCTGTCACAGTGTCAGGTCAAGCTGTCCGCAGCACTGTTACACAAACCATCAAAAGCCATGAAAACAGCAGCGTTAAATGTTTCAGCAGCCATGAAAACGGAGAAGCAGAGAAAAAACTCACAATTCAAAACCTACCAGGTAAATGAAGCCACGTCTTTACAGGTGACACGTTTGTGCAACTTTTAATCATGTATATGCATGAGAGGGTAGATTACATGAGTTTTGATGTTAGCCGCTTTTTGTTCTCTAGTATGCCATTCCTGTTACTGCCACCCACTGGGCAGCTTGTGAAAGTTCACAAATATCCGCTTCTACGTGAGCAGAAAAGCAAAATTCCTCAGGAAAATCTTGCCTGTACAGTTTTTATTTAGAAACTCCTACAGTTAAAAAAAAAAGTTGTTAGCATATAATGCAAATATAAATCAATCTATCTGATTATTTTTGTCAATGTTTGGATGCCAAGAATGTAGGAAGTGGAACTTGATGGGACTCAATAAATGATTGCAGCAGACGTGGTCTTGGGAGAGTCGACAGAGCAGAAACTTAAGATAGAGAAAACTGTAATACCTCAAGTAATCTTTCAAGATTTTCTCATTTTTTTATTTGGGAAACAAGTGGATCAGAACTAACTGTTCTGGCAACGACTATATGTTGAACCTATGCTTATATGTAAGGATGGATTGGAGACAGCTGTGCCTTTGCCTAGCCCATCAGTCAGAGAAGAGACTGCCTTGCTAGGTGGTCTACTCATGACCGTTGTGGTATTAGACTATAACTAAAAAAATGTTTTCTAACTAAAATACTATATTAATATTGTAATATGTTTTCACATTATTTCAAGTATGTGAGTATTAATATTTTTATTTTATTTTACTTTAAGCTCCACACAAGACAAACATCAACAGAAAGGCAGGTGGAGCCAACATCTGAGTCAAATGAGGATGGTGCAAAGTTACAGGACCAAAGATTATCCATCAGAACTAAGATGAGAATGCAAAAAGCTTAATAGGGGAATAGATATGACAGCATCATATAGAGAACAAGATAAAAAGTCAGAAACAAGTTAATCAGTCAAGCAAAATTCTGTTAGAATGTTAGAAAATGTTCAAATTTATGGCCACCGAATAAAATTTTATAGTTTCCCCTCAAAGTTACATTATTAATGTGCAACGTGCTATTTTAAATACAATAGCATGTTGTCCCCCTGTGTGGAAAGGTGAAAAATACATTAAAAATGTAGTTTGCCATAAGATGATTGAAAACAGGTATTTCAAGGAGTTATGACATATAAATGCAGGGTTTGTGAGAAGCATGTATATTTTTTACATTTTATTAAAAAAAGGAATTACTTTGCCTGAAAACCTTTGCATGGGCAAATCTGATAGTTACAATGTATCTTAATTTTGTTTTGTCTTTTTGTCAGATGAGTCTTCAACAGTTCCCTGGATGGAAATCCTCATTGCCGTTTTTATCGGGGCATTTATTTTTATCCTTCTTTCTGTTATTGCCATGAAATATTACAGGTATATTAGCTCTGTTCATTGATCTTGTTAGCATGCAAAGCCAGCATAAACGTATTAAGCTTTTGCTGAGTGAATATATTTTTTCACAGAAAAAAACTGAAGAAGTCTGGAAATTCGGTTGAAACTCTTGAAGCGATCGCTCCAGATGATCCACAGGTAAGCTGCTTATAAAATGTAAAATGTTGTTGGGGTTTTTTGCCAAAGGAAATTTGAGCGAGGCCTAATGATAAATAAATATTTTTAATAGATTTTCATGGATTTGTCTGGGTTAAAACTAGGAATCTCCAGCAGTAAATCATAACACATGTTAAGTTTACAAAAATCATATGTCCATTTAAAGGCCTCTGATAGCATTTAAGGAGCATTGTGCATTTTCATAGTTCTGGTTCTCAAAGCGCAGGTTAAAAAGGCTTAATTAGAATATGTATATAGAAGTAGACTGAGGTATATAGGGAAGAAAAATTACAAAAGCTGCAGCAGGTGTAATCATTTCATTTCAAAGGCAGCACAGTTGCATTTCAAACAGACACTCAAATCTTACTTTGAATGAAAATTCCTCCATGTCATTAGTTATTAAACAAAGACGAAAATTTTGAACAACACCCTTCAAAACCTTACATATATAATACATAAAAGAGTAGAATAAAAATACGCTATATTTTCTCCTTTTTTCTTCTGTTCTTGGCAGGCCGTGACTTCAGCTCGATCCTTGACAAATGATATATGACAGAATAGCTGGCAGAGACTGAAAATTCACAAATTACTAGAGAAAATGTTTATTGTTTCAGCAATTATGTAATGCCATTCTTTTTTGTATCTTTCAGAGTTGTAGTGGTCAATCAGTGAACAAGGCTCAGGGTGAAGTCCAAGAAGGAGCAGTGAATGGAGCCTTGTCCCCTGAACTCAACAGTGTATCGAACAACCTGACGTATGCCACCATTGATCACTCCAAGTTGAACAGGCATCTCGAAAAGGAAGACAACCGAATGGAGAATGAGACGGAGTATGCAGAAATTCAGAAACAAAAAAAATGAGGCTGAGGACAAGAAGAATGAGGAGGATAACGACAACAAGACATTGTTGTCGTTATCAACAATGTCTTGTTGATAACGACAACATTGTTTGTTGTTGTCCTGTGCCTCCTGTGCTTGGAGGCACAGGAGGCTGTGCTTGGAGTCAAAGATTTTTTTATTAACCCTATTTGGTATGTAGTCTATGACATAAAGAAGTGAAAAAAATGCCATAGTTTGATCGGAATCCTAATTTCCATTAATTGTGCTGTCTATTTATACTATAAAAGGACTTTGTGGCAAGTTAAAGGAAATTAAATTGTATTTATTAAAGGGATGTAAAAAGGCATTATTTTTATAAAAGCAATTTATACATAATTTAGCAATTAAAAAAAGAATCACTTAAATGTGTCAGAATTTATTAAAAGAAGATAGATATCATTTATTACTTTTGCAGGCCATTTGTTAATGGCCTGCAAATTAATAAATAATTTGCACATAAATAATTTGTATTTATGTTTTAACAATTTTAGGGGCGATTGTTGATTTTGTGCACATCAAATGTATAAACAACAATGTTTTATGTTTGTGTTCTGTGTTGTAGCGATGCCCTCTGACTGACCAGCATTTGTTTTTGGTTATTTTGCTTAAAACTTTGTATTACCATTTTATATCAAATTTAATTAATTATTCAATGATTTTTGGATGTGGTATAAAGACGGTCAATGAAAAGTTATACATTATGCAAGCCTGTGTTTATATGAGCATCACCAATACATGTAAAAGTGGATGAGGTTTTAAGAAAAAAAAAAAAAGAAAGATGCTTGTTAAGCATGCATACAGAACGAAACACTTGCATAGCTTTTAGTAACAGCCAGCAGAGGGCAGCCTACCGCTAACATAAAGAGATTGCTGTGCTCAAAGCAATGGACAGTCAAAAGATTTTTTATATTTACAGTTTCAGTGTAGTAGCTAAAATAAAGTGAATGATTTGGCTTTTAAATAAAGCAGATTCTGGTTTGTTCAGTCATTTTTCATGTGGATGTGGCTTGTCTTGATGAGGTGAAGCTTTGATCAGTGAATACTGACTGGATGCATTGCTCATTCCATCTGTTTCCAACACTGAGACACTGTTGAAATTATCTTTATATAAATGAAACTGTAAAACACAGAGTACATGTAATATTTGTTGCTCTGCTCTGGGTCTCAACTTTATGACAGAAAAAAAATCAACAAAACCCAAACGTGCAAGTGAAATTGTCATAAATTCACCTGGGAAGAATTTGAATACAATTTATAATAGTTGACATGCAATTATTACTTAGTCTTTCTTAAAATCTTTGAAGCATTAACTACAACAAGGCAAGCAGAACAATGCAGAAACAGAATGCATGTCACCATTAGCATTAAATTGTGTGATAAAGGATTATTAAAATAGGAAATCAATGTTGACACACTATACAATGCGTGAGAATGGTTACATGATGGAGCTCATTACAGCTCAAGTATACAAGAGCTCAACTATCGACAAAATGCTTGTTGAATATCTCACCATACCACTCCACATGTGAACTGGAGTTAGATACCAACTCATATTAAGTACAAGTGAGACTTCTGACAAAACAACTGACAAAGTAGTGACATCTAAAACACCATTACGTCCACAGGCACAAAGGATTGTTGGAAAAACAACTGTAAAGGATGGAGACTTTATGAATCCACCCTGCAGTGTTGGCAATTTCCCTCCTTCACTCATCATGTGGGTTTAACAGTCACCTAAACGACATTATTTTCAGAATTACAGCTGATTCTGTCACGTTTGGCATCTCAAACTTGCCATCTTACAGTCATTAAGAAGAAGATGCTATCAAGACACTTGTTGAATAATAGACTTACTATTATAACCAGAATTGCTGCAGTGGAGATGGAAAAGACTAAGTAGTCCAAGGTGAGTAATTTAATCAAAGATAGATGGTGGCATGTGGTTTGATAGATCAGATGTTGGAGCAACCAGACAATTTATGTCCTAAAAGGAGTCAGTGAGTTTTTAAGTGTATAAGTTGTCCCACAGAGGTTTCTCTAGCAAACAAGAGAACAACATTTCCTCATGAACAGTCTTCATGAGGAAAAATATGCACTTGTTAGATTAACTTTTGTTCACCATAAAGGTTTACGAATTTTGAAGATGATGATGTCCCAGTTAGCCTTAAACACATGGTGAGATGGTGGGATACAGCTCTGGGATCTAGGATCTGGAACTGGAGCTCCCTCAACTGGAAGGAATGGGTAATACATTTAGGAAGACAAAAGGTAAATGGGGGAAGTGAGGTACTAATAAGTTGATACAAATGGTCTTTTCAGTTGTTAAAAATCAGTGTCATCATTAGAAATATATATTTCTGCATTTCTGCAGCTCTCAGAAGGCCATTCTGTTAAAACTGACTTTGCATTACTCTCAATGAGGGGGTAAAAACAGCCGAAGCTGGACTATGTGTTACGATACCATGTTCCTTCACCACTACTGACGGATTTACACCAAAAAATATTGTCTGGTTCAAATGCGAATCTCTGACATAATATTTCACAAATCACAAGGTTCCGTCAGCTCAAGTCATAACAATCCTGGGTTTAAATCATACTGATTAAGACTGTTGGTTCCAGTGAACGTTGCATTAATTAGGACGCTAAAGACTACTGCATTAGAACATAGTGTTAATTATACTTTTAACTAGTGTAAAGATCTGTCTTAATTTATCTGACTGCCAGAAAGAGCCACTCCTCATGATAAAATGTCTCAATGGTATAACTGAGTAAAAAAAAGAAAAAAAAAACACTTCCTGTATTGCTATATTTTGGCATCTCAAGACTGAACTTCCCACTGAAGCCATTTCTGCATTTTAATGCTGCACTGAAGGAACAGGAGAGTAACCACGAAAGAATCAAACCATGTTTACTTTCTTCTGGATGACATTGCTTTTCTTTTTGTGGGGTTCCACCAAAAACACAGGTATCAGGAGCATTTTCATTCTTTTTTCTTTTATTTTATAATGTAGTGCTTAAAGCAGTTTTTATGTGATAATGTTTAACTTTGATATTAAATCAATTTGTTTAGGTGATTAATGTAATCATGAAATGTTTGTTTATTCCTCTCAAGTTTTTAAAAACTTATAATCCTGACACTGTTACACAGTTTTTTGTTTCTGCACTAATAAAAATTATTAGTTAGATGAAAATAGCCTCAGTTTGCAAAGGTTTTGTAGTAGATGCCACAGTTATAACAAAAACAAATGTATTACTATCTTTTCTTTCACATTAACAGTTGAATCAGCCCTTGGAAGACCGATCTGTTCCGGTGGATACTGCATTACTCTCAATGAAGGAGAAATAACAACTGAAGCTGGACTGTGTGTTGTGATACCATGTTTCTTCACCATGGCTGATGGATTTACACCAAAAGCTATTGTCTGGTTTAAATGTGAACCATGGAGAAGGAGATGTGGTGATTCTGATGTAGTATTTCACACAAATCATGACAAGGTTCCATCAGAATTTCTAGGACGAGTTTTACTGTTGGATCCTGATGTGAGTCAGGGGAACTGCAGCATCATGATCAATGACCTCAACACATCTGATTCTGGATCATATCAGCTCAGAGTTAATGGTTTTTACCAAGGAATGGCAGATGGACTTACGTTCCCTTCAAGAACAAGTCTCTCTGTTAAAGGTATGAAACTCAACCTCAAAAGCTACTTCCGTTTGTTAATTTATTGATGTGCATACATTTATTTTATGTTTCAAGTTTTTTTTTTTTTTAAGTCTATGTGTCTAAAAATTCACAAGAAACTGTCTTCGTTGATCTCTAATAGCAGACCATAGAAACTGCATTAATATTGAGTTAAACATGTTCAATACTTTATTGCTATAAAATGTATATCTTCCATCTAAATTTAAAATACTTGATAATATTGCCTATTGATTTTATTTGCCAACCATGTCTTCATCAGGTCTATATCAGAGACCCACAGTGATGGTTCCTCCACTGACTGAGGGACAGCAGGCCACTCTGACCTGCACTGCTCCTGGTCTCTGCTCTGGGTCTCCTCCTACCATCACCTGGATGTGGAGAGGAAAAACAGAGGACTATCACGTCACAGGAAGCATGATTGCTTTAAAAGCTGACAATCTGACTGCTGTCACACAGAGACACAGCTCAACTCTGACCTTTAAACCTTCAGCTAGGCACAACAACACCAATGTAACCTGTGAGGTCAGCTTCCCTGGTGGCATAACCACAGAAAAGTCAGTTTCTCTGAACGTAAGCTGTAAGTATGTTCTTTATCTTAGTGTTTTTCTTCAATGTTTTTCTTCCAATTCTATAAATATGAAGTGTAAAATATATATACCACAGCTATAAGATATGTTGCAAACACATGTGATTACAGTGTTGGCAAAAATCCTGAAAGGCTCTGGGTGTGTGCAACATGCAGAGGTCTTAACTTGTGTATGCATCAGTGAGGGGTTTCCTTCACCCACCATCACATGGCCACTACTAAAGGACCACACTGAGTACTCTGTCTTCAACATAGTGTCAAACCACACTGTCAATAGCACCCTGTCTCTTAGAAACCCTGGCAACATCAGTGTTGAATGTTTTAGCAACAATGAAAATTGGGAAGTCAAAGAAAACCTAATGGTGCGTCGAGAGCTGTCAGAAGAAGGTACAACTTCCTTTAAACGTGTATCTGGCATATGTATTTCCTCTTTCTAGATCAGAAACAGTGTGCTTTATGTATAATTTTGTAATGTTTGGGCAGATTCAGATATCAAAACAAAACATTACATTTAAAATTACGTTTGAGTTCATTTCAAATCAACTTTTTAAGCTTCCTTAACTCAGATGTATATAAACCCTTCATTCAAACTCTGCTCCACAGAAACCCCAATTCACATGTATTTCTGTCATTTTACAGCTGATCATGAGAAACATGTTTCTGTCTTTGGAGTTCTTCCCTGGGTCATTGCTGGTGTTTCACTCTGTGTGCATGTTTTCTGTATGATCTACATTTGGCACCTTTGGTAAGTTACATGATGTTTATTTCATGCTTCTGAGGCTAAATTACAGTATATGGGCTGTACAGTTGAAATAACGTGTTTGTTTTCTTCAAAGGAACACAAGAAAAAAAAAAAAACTCACTGAAGATCAAACTTATGTGTCTCTGCAAAAACGTGATACCTCATCAGAGTATGATGTTATTGTCCAACGACCACGCTAACATGTCTCCAAAGATTGCGCTCACTTGGATCTTACAGATTTGATACACAATTGCTAAATACAAAGATATAGTAACTGTCTCTGAATAATAAGAATTGCATAGGTTTGTTTTTCTGGAGTGCAGTCCTTCATTAAATAAAGATGGATGAAAGAGATCTATGGTTGGTCAGTTTATTTCTCGCCAGTACGGAAAACAGTCCATCACCCCACTGGGATCTGCTTTGCTTTGAAGACACAGAGTGGAATTGCACACATACACATCTTCTTTCTTGCAGAAAGAAAAAAAAACACACACTTCCTCTAATATGACCTCCTTAACCTTCCTTAAAGGAAGGAACAAACATTTAAGATAAAGAGTGCATACATTCAAGTGAGAAAGCTGTTCATAGGTGTGAACACTTTCCATAAGGTTATAGAATAAAATTCCTCTACAGTTTGCTAATTTATTTGTGGTTCCTTTGCCCTTTTCCTCTCTTCAGTTGGGCAATTGAAATTAAATATGTTTTTTGTATTTTATTTTCACAAAATATCTTTTTTATGTTGAATATTTAATCATTTGTTGTAATGCCCAAACTTTTTGAGACCTTGAGCTACTTTTTCTCTCACCAGCCGGCTGAGCGCTACCACATGACACTGTCATGTCGGGTTTTAATCGTCTGACCCACATGCAAGAACACCCACGGTACAAGGGAAATCAGTAAAATGATATTTATTGCAGAAAAAACCACAGTCAGAAAAAAAGGGGGAAGAAAATGGTCCGGAGTAGAATCGGTGCTTCTGGGTTGGAACTAGAGGGTGAGAGAGTATGGTGAGTTCAATGACCGGAGGGAATAGCAAACTGCAGGGAAAAACTGAACGTTCTTACTTTTAGCTGAGACGATCTGGACCAAGGGGAATCTGATGGTTCCTGGCCGGATATCTTTAAGTTGGGTGTTGCTGCTAAGCTTAAAGGTGGCGGGGGCAGCACTGGAGGGCGGACGAGGTCAGGTCGAGTTTCTTGATGGCAGGAGAGAGGAGGGCAGCCTGCGTGGAGATCTGGTCACAATGGTGGGGAACAGGGACTTGGGCATCCGGTGGGCATATTCCACCAGCGTCACAAGGAGAGGAAAGGTTGTAGGAGGAGAGGCTCTGCGCTGGAACTCCACAAAAGGGTTTCACAGCTTCTACAAGGAGAGTCCCTGTGGAGGCACAAAAAAAAATCACTAGGAGTTCACAAAGAGCGATCACTGGGAGAATTCAGGTGGCCTGTAATACCAAAACTGGCAAAAACACTCTTGCACTGGTGTGTAGGCTGCCTCCTCTTCTTATACTCCTCTAGATGAGATCATGCAGAGCAGGTTATTCGCATCAGCTGGCCCACACCCTCCAGGAATAACCGCCAGGCGCCCCATGAAGGATGGACGGAAAAACAGCAACCTCAACAACAAAAAAGAAACACCCAGGAACCCAACAGAGACAAAGATTGTAAATGAAACTCTATTGACTTCTTTTATGCAAGTTATAATACGGGTCTTTCTTTTATATAAGTTATAATACGGGTCCTTCGAAGGCCACGAATATGGACGACCAAGGGTGCGTTCACAATGCAGCCTGAAGTGACTCAATTCCGATTTTTTTTGACGGAATCTCCATGGAGATTCTTTTTCGAATCTCCATGGAGGCTCCACCATAGACATAATATAAGCATAGACGCCTCATGAATTCTGCTCAAGCTAATTACTTATCTGTCAGGTTTCCGATATGCGTCCCCCCCAATGACAGACTCGTTCCTACGCCCTTGTCCTTAATCATTTATCACATCTCTTGCTGAGATGCGCTGTACTGCAGTTACAACGGTTCGCCACCAGTGGGCACATAGAGCACAGTGAGCAGCACTCCTGACTCAGCGAGCCAACGGCAACTTAGCACAGTAACGGCTGGTCAGCGGAGACGCTCACTGTCGCTCTTGTTTTAACAGGTAAATGTCAATTAGCGCTGCTATTTGTGTTGACGGTCTCTTGTGGGGGAAGTGAGCTGGAGTGGCGAGATATATGTGTGGAAGATTCGTGTGAACAATTCTTTGATTTATATTGTAAATATTTCTTTTTTGAATTATATTGTAAATATTTGTTTGTGAGGAGAGCCAACGGCAATTTAGCACAGTAACGGCTGGTCAGCCGAGGGGCTCACTGTCGCTCTTGTTTTAACAGAGTTCCTCAAAATAAAAGAATGCAACAAACAATGCTTTAGCTCTCAGACTGATGAACAAAATAATCAATGTTCATGTCTGTCGGTGTGTGTGGGAGAGTTAAAGAGAAAAAAATCAGTGCTTTCTTGCTGAACAAAGTTAAATATCAATTCAAACCTATAATGCCACAGAGGTGCAGTGTATAAATTGTCCTGATGATTACAAATTTTAATTATTTACAGTCACATTTATTTATCTTTACAAAAAAGATGTAAAGTCATAATTAGCAAAACTTTATCTAAAAAATTCATAAAGTGCAGCAATAGCAAAATGAAATCCAGTAAAGAAATTTGGCATTGTATGTATGATGTTATGTCTGAACTCTGCTTCAGTTTCAGTATTTTTCTGAAACTCCTGGATTAAAGTTTCTTCCCTGTTTGGAATGGACTGAAGGTTTCAAGCTTCAAATCAGGATGTTTGTTTTCATCTGGTTAATCGTGTTTCTCCCTTCTAACAATGGTAATGTATGAGTCTTCTCATTTATGAACATGAATCAGTACTAAAATTAAACACACTAAATGTATGTATTCACATTTGCTTGCTACGATATTTATAGCAAGTCCCTCAAGTGTATATATTTGTTTCACAAATTTACACATGATTACAATGTATTTATTATGTGCAGATCACTCAAGGAAAAAATAATGGTTAATGTTTAAAAAACCTTATAAATAGAATCTGGTTTGTATAAACATTGACAAGAAACTACTTTGACAATGTTTCATTTCATTGAAATATTTTTTTTAACAAATCCTGAGTTTAATTATTTTCTTACTAACAGATGCATTGCAAAGGGAAAAGTCCTGCAAGCCTGAAGGTTATTGTGTTACTTTCAATGAGGACGAAATAAGAGCAGAGGTTGGACTCTGTGCTGTGATACCATGCACTTTCACATCTCTCTTTGCACCCGAACATATTGTTTGGTCTAAATGTGATACTGCCAGATGTTACCATCCTGAGATTATATTTCACTCTGACAAGAACAAGGAAAACATTCAGCCTGGGTTCAAAGGTCGAGTGTCACTGGTGGAACCGGATGTTGCTCAGAAGAACTGCAGCATCATAATCAATGATCTCAAGGAATCTGATTCTGGAAGCTATCGGCTCCGAATTGAGGGAAAAGCAACAGGAGAAGCATTTTCATATGAGGAAAAACCAACACTATTAGTAACAGGTAGGGAAACAAAAAAAAAACTTCAGTATAATGTCACATCATATTTCTAAACATGATAAAAAATATTTTTCTTTTTACTTTTTTTATTAACCTCTGAGATAAGATTGATTGTAAAAGTTTATTTTTGACAAAAGTAAAATTTTCATTTGTTTTTCCAAGTGTAAGACATCATCTAGTTTTTCAATCTGTCTCATCAAATTTAAGATAATAAAACTAACTGGTTTTGTGAGTTTTCATTCAGTGAACTGTTTCCATCAGAACTGAACCAAAAGCCCTCAGTGATGATTCCACTGACTGAGCGACAGCTGGTCACTCTGACCTGCACTGCTCCTGGTCTCTGCTCTGGGTCTCCTCCTAACATCACCTGGATGTGGAGAGGAAAAGGAGAAAAAGACTCTTTCATCAAAGGAAACGTCACTGCTTTAAAAACAGAGAATCTGACTGCTGTCACACAGAGACACAGCTCAACTCTGTCCTTTAACCCTTCAGCTAAGCACAACAACACCAATGTAATCTGTAAGATCAGCTTCCCTGGTAACATAACCAGAGAAGTGTCAGTTTCTATGAACGTAACCTGTAAGTATGTTCTTTATCTTAGTGAGATTCAATGTTTGTTTTTTTTTCTTTCCAATTTTATAAATATGAAGTGTAAACTATCTATACCACGGCTATAAGATATGTTACAAACACATGTGATTACAGTGTTGGCAAAAATCCTGAAAGGCTCTGGGTGTGTGCAACATGCAGAGGTCTTAACCCAGGGGTGCCCAATCTTTTTGAGAGCAAGATCTACTTTTTCTCTCACCGCCGCTTGAGATCTACCTCATGACACAAAGACATAAAAATTGCAGATTAAACTCTATTGACTTATTTTATATGCGAATATGCATCAGTTTTAGCAGAAATAATAAAGTGACAGAAAACCTAACGCAGTTTCTTCCTCAGTGAGATTCTGACACTGGGAGGAGGTCACTGGTTTCTCAGTCAGAAGCTGGTTGCAAACCTGAGGCCAGCAGGTGTCAGTCAGTCATGGTAGATCTGAACTTTGGTTTGATGACCTCAGTATGAGAAACTAACCAAAGGGTAAAGGCAAATCTTCGGAAGTCAGGATTAATTTAATTAATTAATTAATTAATTAAACGTTTGGGCAGATTCAGATATCAAAACAAAACATTACATTTTACATTACGTTTGAGTTAATCTCAAATCAACTTTTTAAGATTTTAAGCTTAGAAGCTTTTAAGCTAACTATTCAAACCCTTCATTCAAACTCTGCTCCACAGAAACCCCAATTCACATGTATTTCTGTCATTTTACAGCTCATGAGAAACGTGTTCCTGTCTTGGTAGTTCTTCCCTGGGTTATTGCTGGTGTTTCACTCATTGCACATGTTTTCTGTTTCACCTACATTTACCACCTTCGGTAAGTTACATGATGTTTATTTCATGCTTTTCAGGCCAAATTACAGTATATGGGCTGTACAGTTGAAATAATGTGTTTCTTTTCTTCAAAGCAAAACAAGAACATAACCAAAACTCACCGAAGATCAAACTTATAGGTCTCTGCAAAAACATGATACATCAGCAGAGTATGATGTTATTGTCCATCGACCACGCTAACATGTCTACAGAGATCGCTCTCACTTGGATCTTACATAAAGGAAACCATATGTATATTTTTTAATCAATTTTAGTATTTTACATGAAAAAGAGGAGTGGATTTATGTTTTCTAGAAAACAAAAAATTATTTGATCCACAATTGCTAAATACAAAGATATAGTAACTGTCTCTAGATAAGAATAAGATATATCATATAATATAACAAGAATGATGCATTGCATAGGTTTGTTTTTCTGGAGTGCAGTTCTTCATTAAATAAAGATGGATGAGAGAGATCTATGGTTGGTCAGTTTATTTCTCGCCAGTACGGAAAACAGACCATCACCCCACTGGGATCTGCTCTGCTTTGAAGACACAGAGTGGAGTTGCACACATACACATCTTCTTTCTTGCAGAAAGAAAAAAAAAACACACCCTTCTTCTAATATGACCTCCTTAACCTTCCTTAAAGGAAGGAACAAACATTTTAGATAAAGAGTGCACACATTCAAGTGAGAAAGCCGTTGGCCATAAGTGTGTACTCTGTCCATAAGTTTAAAGAATAAAATTCCTCTACAGTTTGCTAATTTATTTGTGGTTCCTTTGCTCTTTTCCTCTCTTAGGTTGGGCAATTGAAATCAAATATATTTGTTTCTATTTTATTTTCACAAAATATCTTTTTTGTGTTGAATATTTAATCATTTGTTGTCATGCCCAAACTTTTTGAGACCAAGAGCTACTTAATCTTTCACCAGCCGGCTGAGCGCTACCACATGACACAAAGATTGTAAATGTATTGTGTTTTATATAGGAATATACATCAGTTATAGCAGACATAATAAAGATACAGAAAATCTAACTTCTGACACATTGAGGGGGTTGCTAGTTTGTCCTAGTCAGGCCAGCAGGTGTCAGTCTTGAACACAACAGTGGTTGATAATTTCACACCTGCTCTGCTAGTGACCTCAGATAGTCGGTCTGTTGGTCACCTATTTTTTGTTAATGGAACCAAAACACACAGAATCGGCGCAACACCTTATTCAAACAATAATCACAGTGACTATTGTTTTTGTGGGATTATTTATTGAGTTCTTTTTCTTGTCTTTTAAAAACATTTAGGATCTTAGTGAATATTTTGATTTGTGTGTGAGAAGAGATCGTCTCACCCTCCTGGTGGAGTTCAGTTTTTTGTCACCAAAAGACGCTACTGCCGAGATCAACTCATAACCTTCCTCAGATCGACTAGTGAATCGTGACCGCTGTATTGGGCACCTCTAACAGCAGCAATCTTATTTTGCATACAGCCACAAATGTCAATTTAAAATTTCAGATGAAGAGACTCGGTGAAAATTAACTCTTTGGTGCAAAAAATTGATTGAAAATTGATTTATTCACTGCATGTTTAAGTCAGTTTGTGTAAGGCTGAGATGGAACTGAACATGAAAACTGCCCTTGAAACCAATCAGACTATCAACACAAGAGAGATACAATCAAAACTGTCAGTTATTACCCCGTGATAATAACTCAGAAATAGTCCAAATAGTTTGGATGTATTCTTTTATATTTCTTTCCTTTTTACGGAAAGTTTCTGTTTATATCATAGGTTTAT
>NW_006799998.1:645121-645868 GCF_000485575.1 Poecilia formosa
GTACATTTCTATCTTAAAGAAAAATATATAAAACGTCTGATATTTCACAACAAGATATTAACATACATGGAAAACCCTCAAGAAAGCCTTATATAATAACAGAAAGTATGATGGCCACAAAAAAAAAGGCTTACAGTATTCAATTATGCCGCATGAACTGATTAGTGCATTGATGCAAGAGAACGTAAAACCTATTGCGAGGTAAGGCAAAGGAAAAAAACATATCCCCATGTTCCTCAGAGGGCTCTGTAACATCAGACCTGCAGAAAGGTAATGAGACAGACAATTATACTGCTGTCAGAAATCCCAGTCCAGCTAGATTGCCTGCAGTTGCTGCTGAACAGTCATGAGAATACACAATGAGCAGCAGAGGACTCAACACTCTATTTGGCAATGATCCTTTACTTAAAGTGAAGTGGACATCTTTGCAGTTTTGTGCTTATAAATGGTAAATGGGCTGAAGTCCAGATGATCCTAAAGTGTTCCACACTACATTCACTCACTCATCCATTCATAAATACATTGTAGTCTGACAAAAGTGAAGCTGATCTTCATATGGCCCATTTGATAAATCACATTATGTTGATTTTGTGTTCCCATGCCCAATTATTTTATTAGGCTGTATATTTGCAATAACAATGTTTTTCTTTTTTTCAAAGGAACACAAGAAAAAAATGCAAAGCCCACTGAGAACGATCAAACTAGCATGATTCCTCAAATATTCTTTTATTGATTTCTACCTCAAAT
>NW_006799998.1:647047-647815 GCF_000485575.1 Poecilia formosa
AAAGCATAAAATATAATCTAGCCAAATTTTCCATATCCTTAATCATTTATCACATCTCTTGCTGAGTTGCGCTGTGCTGCAGTTACAACGGTTCGCCACCAGTGGGCACATAGAGCACAGTGAGCAGCACTCATGACTCAGCGAGCCAACGGCAACTTAGCACAGTAACGGCTGGTCAGCGGAGGCGCTCACTGTCGCTCTTGTTTAAACAGGTAAATGTCAATTAGCGCTGCTATTTGTGTTGACGGTCTCTTGTTGGGGAAGTGAGCTGGAGTGGCGAGATATATGTGTGGAAGTTTCGTGTGAACAATTCTTTGATTTATATTGGAAATATTTTTTGAATTATATTGTAAATATTTGCTTGTCAGGAGAGCCAACGGCAATTTAGCACAGTAACGGCTGGTCAGCGGAGGGGCTCACTGTCGCTCTTGTTTTAACAGAGTTCCCAGGCACGTGCAGAGAGGGGGGCTGGGGTTGCTTGAGCACCTGCCCTTTTTGCTCCTTGCTCCAAAGTGCCCTTTTGGTCAATTTTTTTTTGTATTATTAATTTCAAAGCCCTCTTCTGACACATAATAAGTACTAAAATTATTTTTTTTGTTGTGTTTTGTTTTTTTTGTACAACATAATAAGCCGTCCGGTCACCTTGTTACCTTTGACCTTTTGCCCGTGACGCATGTTGCCTCTAGCGCAGTGAGATAAGGCGGCTAACTGGAGCTCAACGTAGCGAACGTTCCAGATTACAGAACAGTTTTTGGTGAATTATATATG
>NW_006799998.1:649584-657094 GCF_000485575.1 Poecilia formosa
GAGGGACAGCAGGTCACTCTGACCTGCACTGCTCCTGGTCTCTGCTCTGGGTCTCCTCCTAACATCACCTGGATGTGGAGAGGAAAAGGAGAGAACGACTCTTTCATCAAAGGAAACATCACTGCTTTAAAAACAGAGAATCTGACTGCTGTCACACAGAGACACAGTTCAACTCTGTCCTTTAAACCTTCAGCTAAGCACAACAACACCAATGTAATCTGTAAGGTCAGCTTCCCTGGTAACATAACCAGAGAAGAGTCAGTTTCTCTGAACGTAAGCTGTAAGTATGTTCTTTATCTTAGTGAGATTCAATGTTTTTTTCAATTTTATAAATATGAAGTGTAAAATATCTATACCACAGCTATAAGATAAGTTACAAACACATCTGCTTACAGTGTTGGCAAAAATCCTGAAAGGCTCTGGGTGTGTGCAACATATGTTAACCTGTGTATGCATCAGTGAGGGGTTTCCTTCACCCACCATCACATGGCCACTATTATGTTGACGACAGAGTACTCTGCCACACAAGAGGAACACTGTTGTCAACATAGTGTCAAACTACACTGTCAACAGCAACAATTTCTCTTAGAAACCCTGGCAACATCAGTGTTGAATGATTTAGCAGCAATGAAAATTGGGAAGTCAAAGAAAACCTAATGGTGCATCGAGAGCTGTCAGAAGAAGGTACAACGTCCTCGTGTCTGGCATGTTAATTTCCTCTTTCTAGATCAGAAACAGTGTGCTTTATGTATAATTTTGTAATGTTTGGGCAGATTTGGATATCAAAACAAAACATTACATTTAAAATTACGTTTGAGTTCATTTCAAATCAACTTTTTAAGCTTTTAAGCTAAGTATTCAAACCCTTCATTCAAACTCTGCTCCACAGAAACCAGAATTCACATGTATTTCTGTCATTTTACAGCTCATGAGAAACATGTTTCTGTTTCGGAAGTTCTTTCCTGGGTCATTGCTGGTGTTTCACTCAGTGTGCATGTTTTATGTATGATCTACATTTGTTACTTTCGGTAAGTTACATGATGTTTATTTCATGCTTTTCAGGCCAAATTATAGTTTATGGGCTATACAGTTGAAATAACGTGTTTCTTTTCTTCAAAGCAAAACAAGAAAAAAACCAAAACTCACTGAACATGATACAGCAGCAAAATATGTCCATCGACCACGCTAACATGTCTCCAGAGATCGCTCTCACTTGGATCTTACATAAAGAAAACCATATGTATATTTTAAATCAATTTTAGTATTTTACATGCAAAAGAGGAGTGGATTTATGTTTTCTAGAAAATAAAAAAAAATTATTTGATCCACAATTGCAAAATACAAAGAAATAGTAACGGTCTCTAGATAAGAATAAGATATATAATATAACAAGAATGATGCATTGCATAGGTTTGTTTTTCTGGAGTGCAGTCCTTCATTAAATAAAGATGGATGAGAGAGATCTATGGTTGGTCAGTTTATTTCTCGCCAGTACGGAAAACAGACCATCACCCCACTGGGATCTGCTCTGCTTTGAAGACACAGAGTGGAGTTGCACACATACACATCTTCTTTCTTGCAGAAAGAAAAAAAACACACACACTTCCTCTAATATGACCTCCTTAACCTTCCTTAAAGGAAGGAACAAACATTTTAGATAAAGAGTGCACACATTCAAGTGAGAAAGCCGTTGGCCATAGATGTGAACACTTTCCATAAGTTTATAGAATAAAATTCCTCTACAGTTTGCTAATTTATTTGTGGTTCCTTTGCTCTTTTCCTCTCTTAGGTTGGGCAATTGAAATCAAATATATTTTTTTCTATTTTATTTTACCTCAAATAAGACGCTAAATGCAAATGGTAGACCACTAAGTTCAACAATGTCTGTGAATTAAAGGCATTAAAACAACGTTATGAAAGTTGCTAAGTAGCCTTAGCCACAGATAAAAAAGCAAAGCTTCAACATACGTCCAAACCAACTTCCCCATTCTTAACGGTACAGAAACAGGAAGAACTATAGAAAGAAGACAAGAAAGGAGTTTCACCTTCATTGAAGAGATTTACTGAAGATGAAACAGAGGTAAATAAAACTTTGATTAATGCAAAGCTTTACCCCACATTATAGACTGATAAACAGTACTTTCTTGCTGAATGAAATGAAGTTAACAATATAATGATTACAAATATAAATATTCATATTTATATGCATTCGTGTTTACTGAAAAGTCACAATTGACTAACAAGCAAGATTTATCTTAAACATTCTTCAAAGTAGTTATGCTGTCAGTAAATAAAATCCAGTTTGGAAATTCTATACGAAAATCAACATTATGTCTGAACTTTGTTTTGATTCAGTTTCAGTATTTTTCTGAAACTCCTGTGTAAAAGTTTCTTACCTGTTTGGAATGGACTGAATATGTCAAGCTTCAAATCTGGGACGCTTGTTTTCATCTGGTTAACCACGTCTTTCCCTACGTTCATTGGTAATGTATGAATCCTGTCATTTGTAAACATAAATCAATACTAAAAGCAAATATGCTGAATGTATCTTTGCTTGTTATAATATTCATTGGAAATCCTTAAAAGGTTATTATTGCTTTCACAAATGTGCAAATAAATACAGTTTTTTGTATTATGTGCAGACATTAAAATAAAAATATGTAATAATTAGTATTTGAAAATGTCTTTTAATCACCATGTTGTTTATATAGACGATGACTAACAATTAGCTTTTATTAGGGATAAACTATCATTATTTTGATCTCTTTTCATTTGTTTGAAATAATAAAAAAAAAAATTACTTGTTTTTCTTACTAACAGATGCATTGCAAAGGGAAAAGTTCTGTCAACATGAAGGTTTTTGTGTTACTTTCAATGAGGGCGAAATAAAAGCAGAAGTTGGACTCTGTGCTGTGATACCATGTGCTTTCACATCTCTCTTTGCACCCGAATATATTATTTGGTATAAATGTGAACCACTTGAGGCCAAATGTGACAATTCTGACCCTATATTTCACTCTGGCAAAAACAAAGAAAACATTCAGCCTGAGTACGAAGGTCGCATGTCACTGCTGAACCTGAACATGACTCAGAAGAACTGCAGCATCATGATCAACGATCTTAAGAAATCTGATTCTGGATGGTATCAGCTCCGAGTTGAGGGAAAAGAAACAAAAGATGCATATACATATCTTGCAAAAGCAAATCTCTCCTTAACAGGTAGGAAAAATTCCAGTATACAATTACCACATCAGATTACTAGACTTAATGAAGCAAATTAATGATTTTATCATTTTTATTATTGTCAGATTGTTGAAACTTTATTGTTGACAAAACTGCCATTTCATCTTGTATTACAAAATAAAGGAAATATTTAGTCAATCTGTCTTGTCCAGATCACACTGATACTATTTTTTGATGATTAATTCAGTGATCTGTTTCCATCAGGTCTGAGCCAAAAGCCCTCAGTGATGATTCCTCCACTGACTGAGGGACAGCAGGTCACTCTGACCTGCACTGCTCCTGGTCTCTGCTCTGGGTCTCCTCCTAACATCACCTGGATGTGGAGAAGAAAAGGAGAGAAAGACTCTCACATCATAGGAAACACAACTGCTTTAAAAACTGAGAATCTGACTGCTGTCACACAGAGACACGTCTCAACTCTGACCTTTAACTATTCAGCTGATCACCACAACACCAGTATAACCTGTAAGGTCAGCTTCACAGGCGGCATAACTACAGAAGAGACTGTGACTCTGAATGTGACATGTGAGTACCTTATTATCTTTTAACTCTTATTGAAGATGCTTTTTAATTAAAACTTAGCAACATTTGCTCAGAAATGCTCCTCTTTTATATTATGCTTAATTTTTTATGTTATTTATTATTTATATCTCATAGATGTGAAGGAAATTCAAATAATTGGGAATACTATTAATACTATTATAAATTCTGAATGTGATCTGTAGTTTTGACAGTTTCCCTTCTTGAATTACCAATGGAGTATTTTATTTAGTATTTCTAATGTGACGGCAAACGTTTCTAAGGCTTTCATTTGTGCAGCAAAATATCTGATTATCACCTGAAAAAATATTTTTGTTTAGATAACTAAATCTAAACAAAATGCCTTTGAGATTAGACTCTACAAGGCATTTTTAATGAATTATATACTGGTCGGTAATTTGTCCAATTTTCTTTTGATATGTTCTTGGTGTGTTTGCTTTACAAAGAGCTAAAATATTTTTGTTTAATTTTGTTTTACAGATTTAAGAAAACCTCATATTTCTGGCAGAGCAACAGTTAGAGAGGGAGATGATCTGAATCTGACCTGCAGTGTAGACAGTTTTCCTCCCACAGTTATCAGCTGGAGTAAATCTACAAAACAAGCTGAACACCAGAGCCACAATCTAACCAAAGTGCATGGCCGCCATGAAATCTGTCATCAGGACACGAGTACAATTTTCTTGTTTTCCATCACTAATGTGACAGCAAAAGATGCTGGACTTTACATCTGCACAGCAAAAAACCCGAACAACACTCTGAGAGAAGAAATTAATGTAACAGTGAAATGTGTGTAGAATCACTGTTTCTCAAACAGTTTTATACAATTATCTAAGTTTCAGCCTCACATGTTTTGTTCACTCATTACAGAGTGTTTAACCCTTTTCTTTAATCTGTGCTCCACAGATGTTAGAAAACCTCAGATCTCTGGCAGAACGACAGTCATGGAGGGAGACGATCTGAATCTGACCTGCAGTGTGGACAGTGTTCCTCCATCAGTTATTAAATGGACTAAATCTGGAGCAAAAGCACATTGCCAGGACAATATTTTCAGCAAAGTCGATAACAGCACAGTCATCTACCTGCAGGAAAGTGGACATGTCTCTTTTTCAGTCATGAATGTAACCGTAGAAGATGCTGGACGTTACATGTGTACAGCAACTTATCAGGATGACAGCATGACAGAAGAAATTCATGTTAAAGTGAACTGTAAGTAAGTCAAATTTATATGCTTCCTTAATTCGTGAGACATGTTTAATTCAAACTGTGCTCCACAGAAACCCCAATTCACCAGTATTTCTGTATTTTACAGTTAATCATGTGAAACACTGTGCGTGTGGCGGTGGAGCTCTTCCCTGGGTCGTTGCTGGGGTTTCACTCAGTGTGCATCTTTTCTCTATGATCTACTTGTACCACGTTTGGTAAGTTACATTTTGTTTATTTTATGCTTTCCAGGCCCAATTACATGAAGTAGGATGTACTTTTGTAACAACTAAGTTTTCCTTTTCTTCATAGGAACACAAGAAAAAAGGCTGAACCCATGGACGATGATCAAATTTATATGTGCATGCAAAAAACCAGTGCATCAGCATAGTATAATGTTATTGTTCAACGACCGCACTGACATGTTGTGGTCAGGGATTAGTGTCAATTGGATGCTACATGCTGAAACTATATTCATATCATTACTGTGTTAGACACAATAAGAACAGGGGGTGTATGTTTCCTGGAGAAGATACAATTGTTAAAAATACAGACATAGTAATTGTCTTAGCATGAGAATAAGACTAATCATAAATACATATTCATAAATACATATTATAAGGATCTTCCAATTTATGTGAAATTATTTTTTGTTCCCCCTTCTAGTTTTCATTACTGAAGTTATATTGTTTATTTTTAGTTTTTTAGAGTATATTTAAATCATTAAATATTTATATTCTTTAAATATGTATTGTCATGTCTATATATGCGTAAACAAGTTATCTTCCTTAAAATGCAAGATTATCCTTTATAACTTACATTTAAATGTTAATGGGGTTTTTCTGTCTCATTTTACATGACATGGTGTATGAGCACTAGGAAATAGTTTTTCTAATATAAATTACGGATAAAACATTATGCAGTTGTTGATGCTCTAGTATAATATATTAAAGATAATTTAATATGAGTTATGAACTGAGGAAGCAGGGAAAAAAGGAGGTGGTTGAGTCGGGCCAGTGCACAGTATAAACACTCATATCAGAAGTAAGATCTACACAGAACTTCAACACAAATATTAGTGTAGAATTAAAAATAACCTTTAAAGTAACAAGTTAAAGCATGTAGTTTCACACAAAGATAAAGGAAACATTCAAACAGAAAGTAAAAATCAAGCTGTACAAAAAGAGCAAACTTACAGCATGAAGTTATACTGTACAAATTTCATTAACAGCATAATCAGATTCAAAGAAATGCACAGTTGTGTAGGGAAATAAAAAATATAAAATGTGCATGTACATTTCTGCATAAGCAAACAACAACATACTATTTACAAAAAAATGGAAAAATTATAACAGCAGCAATGTAAAGACTTTAGAATAAAGAGATGGTTATAAAGTTTAACAGCTGCTCGGAGGAACTACGAATACAGTAAAGCTCTTTTGTGCACCAAGGATGCAGCAGTCACTGAATGAGCTCTTTAGTTCTGCAACAGTTTCATGCCTGGGCACGGAGATGTTATTCACGACATTTTATTATTAGCAGTAACCTCTACCAGTACATATATCCATATATGGCAACCTACAGCTTTGACTGACTTTAAACGTCAGGCTCTTGTCTTAAAAATAGTTAGAGGCCTTGCGATAAAAATCTGTTATCAGAAACTAAGCTGGTCTTTCTTTAGAGCCTATGAAACCACTTCCTATAGGTGCTAATGAGCAGCTTCCCCAACACACTACAGAAGACAGCGGATGGCATCATCGAGTAAAAAAATGTTTTTAATACACAAAATGTTAGAAGTTTTTCTTCCATAATTACTGAGATTGAGCTAGTAATTAACCTTTTTTTGCCACAGGAGAAATCAGTTACAATTGGATAAAAATAAATAAATAAAATGAACAATGTGCAGTTCTTAACAGACATTTTACTTAAAGAAGCTGAGTAAAACTAAACAATGCAAATTATATATTTTTGTTGTTTGACTGAATTTTTCCCTTATTTACATAAATGACAAAGATGTTCTACACATGCAGATGTTATATGAATACGCCAGGAAAAATATACCAGTAAAAACTATAAATGAGACACAAAAAAATAAGCATTTTTGACTCTTGTTGCACAAGAGTCAAAAATGCTTAAAATCGACCTAAAATGTTTAAAGTTTAGATTTCTTGTTTGGCTATTTAGTTGTGTGTGAATGGGCCACGACAAAATTTCATAGAGTCAGACCAAATGGAGAACCTATTGACACTCATCAAAATATATTTATTTTTATGTACAAAACAAAATGTCTCTACTACACAAGAAAAAAGTCAGTCCCAAAACTTCGTTTACATACTTGTTCCTGAGGGGGGCAGCATTGTGGCAGGAGAGTCAACACTGGATTATCAGATGAAACCTACAGGAAATTGATGCTGTCACCCTCTCTACCTCAAACCTGCAGAAAGGTGGGGGAAGCTGTTGGTAATGTATATATGAATGTAACGTTTTCTTTTACCAGGTGAGTCTCATTGAGATAAAAAAAAAAAAA
>NW_006799998.1:658028-669747 GCF_000485575.1 Poecilia formosa
AAATGATTAAATATACAGATGAATAGACAGAATAATTATCTGTGGATAATAATACAATATATCACAAATACTAACAGAATGATATTCTGTTATTTGTAATTATTTTTGTCCTTTCCCCTTCTGGGTTTAATAATTGAAGGTGAATATATTGGGGTGTTTTTGTCTTTGTATAATGTCTTTTTTATGTTTATTATCTACCCTTTTATTGTCATACAGATTTGCTGAAACAAAGTTTCTTCCTTAAGTATAACTAAACCTTGTTTATGTTTATCCTTAACCTTATTATTAGTTACATTTCAATCTTTGCAGTTTCCAAACTTTTATTTTTGTTTTTCTTTCATGCGGGCATGGTGTATGTGCATTAGGAAATTGTTTTGCTAACATGATAAGTATGGATAAAAGATTATGCAGCTGTTGCAGTTCTACTTTAATCTGTCAAAAACATGTTCACAATAAATAAGTCTCGCTGGAGATCGGCACCAGCATCCCTCCCACCCCACTAGGGACAAGGCTGTAAAGAAAATGGATGGATGGATGGATGACTCCATTGGGAACTGGATGCAGCCCTATTCCTCCTGTGCTGCTCCCTGAGGCCTACAGCAGAGCTGATTGGCTCACCAATTGTCAGCTCCACCAATCCCTGATGAGGCCTCTCTTTTTATAGCCACCATCTCCTGAGAGAAGGTGGACTTTATTCCTTGTTTAGACAGCTTGCCACTTTGCTGGTGTTTGACTGCTCTAAATAGCATTATTTGTCTGTGAGCTTTTGTAAACTGTGTTGATAGCTTTGTCTCTCTGGGGGTTTTATATGTAAACTACGAGAGATTTGTCGTTTGTTTTTGTTTAATTTTTGCTTTTTAGTCCAATGTTGTTAAGATCTTTGGTTTACAACTCTGATTATTTTGTGAATTTTGTTTTATTTACGTTTGGTTATAAGACCCGAACTTGATTATTGTTAATTTCCACCTTTTTTATTTTGTTAAACCCAAACAATAAATCCTAAACTGTTAAACCCTTAACATCTGGGTTTCTTTAATGTTACCTCTCCTTCCCCCTGGCTGAGCTGGGTTGTAACAATGTAGGTGAATTCATACCAATCAAAGAAAAAACATCATAATCCCAAAATATAACAAAATAGTTTTGATTTCAAATAGAGTCTTTATTGATTCCATTTTAAATTTACAGCTTGCAAATAAATTTCTTCTACTTTTCATCAATACATACAGAAAGAAGTTATCAGAGATAGTGATGCTATGTCTGCATGGCTTTCCAGAAAGCAAGGTCAACATTAAGATTATCCAAAATCAAATAATTTTTCAGTTATTTAAGAAGTTTGGTATTATTATTATGCCATGAGTCTTTAAATAAATTAGCAAAGCAACTTTGTCATCAAATCTAAGGAATTAACTGACAGCATCTGTAATTGTTACAAATATTTCACACATAAACATTCTTGATCATGACCGTTGTCATTTTTAATGAAGCTGATATTGGTACATAATTTAAACTGTTTTCATAATTCAAACAAATGAGTACATCTAAAACAAAGGTTTTTCTTTATAAAATTATCAAGAGTTATTACATCTCCAAAACCATTTTTCTCTTTTGATACTATTGTGACTGAGAAAATGTTCCTTGAAAGAGCACAGTCCTGCCTCCATCTTTGTAGGTTGAACAACTGAAATACATTTGTAATTTGGGAAGTTGTGTCAGCAGCTTTTATCAGATATGTTTTACATATTTTACCATATTAACTGAGGAAGTAGAAGAGGAGGAGGTGTTAAGATGGGTCAGTTCAGAGTAAAACCACTCACATCAGAGATAAGGTCTAGTCTGAGTGCAACACAAATATCAGAGTAGAATAGAAATAACATTTAATGTCTTTTAATTTGGTAATTGAGGTGAGCCAGCAGCAACAGGCAAGTTGAAATATGTAGATTCACACAAAGACAAAAATGCTAAAACAGAAAGTAAGAATAACAAATGACACAGCAAGAGCAAACTTACATCATATGTAAAGGAATGCCATACAATTTTCTAATATAGTATAAGCAGATTCAAAGAAATGTGCAGCTGTGTAGGATAATAAAAAAAATCCAAAAAGTGCATGCACATTTCTGCATAAAAAAACAACACACTATTTAGGAATGAATTCACATGGAAATCATGATGAACTAACCAAAGATGCAAACTTTTTCATACATAGGTTGCAACTACAACAATCTTTACCAGTACAAATATCCATATATGGCAGCCTGCAACTTTGACAGGTTTTAAACATGTAATAAAGCTCTGATCATAAAAATATGTTGATGCCTTGAGATACAATCTGTTATCAGACACTACACTCGTCTCTCCCGTGATCTTATGAAATCATTTCCTCTAAGCTGCTGATGAGCTGCTGCTCCACATGCTGCATGACAGATGCTTGCTGATATATATACTGTATGTTTAAAACTCAACAATTTATCTCTATTACACAAGGAAAACATCAGTCCCTAAACTTCGTTTACATACTTTTTCCTGAGGGGGGCAGCATTGTGAAAGACTGCTATGTCAACAATGGATTATCAGATGAAACCTAGAGGAAGTTGATGCTGTCACCCTCTCTACCTTAAACCTGCAGAAAGGTGGATGATGGTAATGTATGAATGTAACCCTTTCTTTAACCAGGTGTGTCTCATTGAGATTAAAAATCTATTTTTCAAGAGAGATCTGGCTAAGATCTACAACTATGGTGCCATCAGAAAACTTATTCCAGCTTGTTTCCAGATTATTCAACAGTGCTTTGCACTACAGTCACTCATTCACATGCTGATGGTGGTAAGACACATTGTAGTCACAGCTTCCATCTGACAGTCTGATTGAAGTGAGGATGTAATATTCCAGTGCCANTCTATATCAGAGACCCACAGTGATGGTTCCTCCACTGACTGAGGGACAGCAGGTCACTCTGACCTGCACTGCTCCTGGTCTCTGCTCTGGGTCTCCTCCTACCATCACCTGGATGTGGAGAGGAAAAACAGAGGACTATCACGTCACAGGAAGCATGATTGCTTTAAAAGCTGACAATCTGACTGCTGTCACACAGAGACACAGCTCAACTCTGACCTTTAAACCTTCAGCTAGGCACAACAACACCAATGTAACCTGTGAGGTCAGCTTCCCTGGTGGCATAACCACAGAAAAGTCAGTTTCTCTGAACGTAAGCTGTAAGTATGTTCTTTATCTTAGTGTTTTTCTTCAATGTTTTTCTTCCAATTCTATAAATATGAAGTGTAAAATATCTATACCACAGCTATAAGATATGTTGCAAACACATGTGATTACAGTGTTGGCAAAAATCCTGAAAGGCTCTGGGTGTGTGCAACATGCAGAGGTCTTAACTTGTGTATGCATCAGTGAGGGGTTTCCTTCACCCATCATCACATGGCCACTACTAAAGGACCACACTGAGTACTCTGTCTTCAACATAGTGTCAAACCACACTGTCAATAGCACCCTGTCTCTTAGAAACCCTGGCAACATCAGTGTTGAATGTTTTAGCAGCAATGAAAATTGGGAAGTCAAAGAAAACCTAATGGTGCATCGAGAGCCGTCAGAAGAAGGTACAACTTTCTTTAAATGTGTATCTGGCATATTTATTTCCTCTTTTTAGATCAGAAACAGTGTGCTTTATGTATAATTTTGTAATGTTTGGGCAGATTCAGATATCAAAACAAAACATTACATTTTAAATTATGTTTGAGTTCATCTCATATCAACTTTTTAAGCTTCCTTAACTCAGATGTATATAAACCCTTCATTCAAACTCTGCTCCACAGAAACCCCAATTCACATGTATTTCTGTCATTTTACAGCTGATCATGAGAAACATGTTTCTGTCTTTGGAGTTCTTCCCTGGGTCATTGCTGGTGTTTCACTCAGTGTGCATGTTTTCTGTATGATCTACATTTGGCACCTTTGGTAAGTTACATGATGTTTATTTCATGCTTTTGAGGCCAAATTACAGTATATGGGCTGTACAGTTGAAATAACGTGTTTGTTTTCTCCAAAGGAACACAAGAAAAAAAACAAAACTCACTGAAGATCAAACTTATGTGTCTCTGCAAAAACGTGATACCTCAGCAGAGTATGATGTTATTATCCAACGACCACGCTAACATGTCTCCAAAGATCGCTCTCACTTGGATCTTACATAAAGGAAATGTGTATATATATATATATATATATATAAAATCAATTTTAGTATTTTACATGCAATAGAAGAATGGATTTATGTTTTCTTAAAAAGAAAAAAAAATGATTTGATACACAATTGCTGAATACAAAGATATAGTAACTGTCTCTAGATAAAAATAAGAATTGCATAGGTTTGTTTTTCTGGAGTGCAGTCCTTCATTAAATAAAAATGGATGAGAGAGATCTATGGTTGGTCAGTTTATTTCTCGCCAGTACGGAAAACAGACCATCACCCCACTGGGATCTGCTCTGCTTTGAAGACACAGAGTGGAGTTGCACACATACACATCTTCTTTCTTGTAGAAAAAAAAAAAAAAAAAACACACCCTTCCTCTAATATGACCTCCTTAACCTTCCTTAAAGGAAGGAACAAACATTTTAGATAAATAGTGCACACATTCAACTGAGACAGCTGTTGGCCATAGTTGTGAACACTTTCCATAAGCTTATAGAATGAAACCATAAAATTCCTCTAGTTCGCTAATTTATTTGTTGCCCTTTTCCTCTCTTCAGTTGGGCAATTGAAATTAAATATGTTTTTTGTATTTTATTTTCACAAAATATCTTTTTTATGTTGAATATTTAATCATTTGTTGTCATGCCCAAACTTTTTGAGACCTTGAGCTACTTTTTCTCTCACCAGCCGGCTGAGCGCTACCACATGACACTGTCATGTCGGGTTTTAATCGTCTGACCCACATGCAAGAACACCCACGGTACAAGGGAAATCAGTAAAATTATATTTATTGCAGAAAAAACCACAGTCAGAAAAAAAGGGGGAAGAAAATGGTCCGGAGTAGAATCGGTGCTTCTGGGTTGGAACTAGAGGGTGAGAGAGTATGGTGAGTTCAATGACCGGAGGGAATAGCAAACTGCAGGGAAAAACTGAACGTTCTTACTTTTAGCTGAGATGATCTGGACCGAGGAGAATCTGATGGTTCCTGGCCGGATATCTTTAAGTTGGGTGTTGCTGCTAAGCTTAAAGGCGGCGGGGGCAGCACTGGAGGGCGGACGAGGTCAGGTCGAGTTTCTTGATGGCAGGAGAGAGGAGGGGCAGCCTGCGTGGAGATCTGGTCACAATGGTGGGGAACAGGGACTTGGGCATCCGGTGGGCATATTCCACCGGCGTCACAAGGAGAGGAAAGGTTGTAGGAGGAGAGGTTCTGCGCTGGAACTCCACAAAAGGGTTTCACAGCTTCCCTGTGGAGGCACAAAAAACAAAATCACTAGGAGTTCACAAAGAGCGATCACTGGGAGAATTCAGGTGGCCTGTAATACCAAAACTGGCAAAAACACTCTTGCACTGGTGTGTAGGCTGCCTCCTCTTCTTATACTCCTCTAGATGAGATCATGCAGAGCAGGTTATTCGCATCAGCTGGCCCACACCCTCCAGGAATAACCGCCAGGCGCCCCATGAAGGATGGACGGAAAAACAGCAACCTCAACAACAAAAAAGAAACACTCAGGAACCCAACAGACACAAAGATTGTAAATGAAACTCTATTGCCTTCTTTTATGCAAGTTATAATACGGGTCTTTCTTTTATATAAGTTATAATACGGGTCCTTCAAAGGCCACAAATATGGACGACCAAGGGTGCGTTCACACTGCAGCTTGAAGTGACTCAATTCCGATTTTTGTATCCGATCTTTTCATGGCAGTGTGAACAGCACAGGTCGGATTCTTTTTCGAATGTGACCCATATCACTCGCTCCACCGTTAGCCTCCATGTTTTCTTCCGCAAACACTGAGCACTTCTTCCTTTTATGGCAGTTGGCAGAACACTTAGAACACTGACGCTATTGCGCATGCGGGACACTTTCAGGTCGTTTGCCCGTTTACACTGCAGAACGCATACAGGTCGCATTTACTGGCAGTGTGAACGGGCAAACGACCTGAAAGTGTCCCGCATGCGCAGTAGAGGGCGCAATAGCGTCAGTGTTCTAAGTGTTCTGCCGGCAAAAAAATCGGAATTGCCAAAAAATCGGAATTGAGTCACTTCAGGCTGCAGTGTGAACACACCCCAGAAGAGAGAAGCTTGAACACATGTTTCTAGTTTCAAGTTTCTAGTCTTCGGCTAGCCTCCATCTCGGCAATATGTTGCTTAGCAACCGTAACAACATGAAGGACAGAGTGCCGAAGGAAATAAAACGGACTCAAAGTTTTTTTGTTTTTTTTAACTCTTTATTTCTGTATTATTCTTCACTTTTTGTAATAAAGGCTGTTCCATAGTAAAAAAAGAAATCTGTTTGTCTGATTCTAAAATGTTTAAACATGTATAGCAAGGAATGTAAGCAAATTATTCATTTTCAAATACTCTCCAGATCTCAGGAAATAAGACATTACAGTTAAGTAAAATTGTTATGTTTGAAGGCTTAGCTTTAATCAGTCAAACCTTTTTGCTCAGGAATAAATTAAATACTTTAGTGAACCAATTTTTTTACAGCTATTACCTGGCTTAATATCTCTGTTTCACCTCCAGTCATAGGGGAAAACTAGTGGGAGTTTTTAAAACGATTTGCCGGGAGACATGGGTTCTCTCTCGGTGTACCGAACCTGGAGCGCCCAGCCAGCTGGCGAGGGGAGCTGGCTGTTAATGCAGCGGGAGCACACATCTCCGAAAACGTCGGAGCAATATTGCAATTAAGTGATTTATTGATGAACCGAGCAGATATTTGAGAGCTATACATCTACATTCTCGCCTAAAAACATTGTAAAAAATAATTTGGTGTAATTTTAAGTGTAATACAGCAAAAATAAATTTGCCTGCTTTTCTGAACAACCGTTTTAAAGGATGCAGACCCTAAATTTGGACACAGCTGTTTTTTGTTCGAATCCCTCTAGTGGTCTGGAGCACTTTTTGTTTGCATCTTTTCTTTTGTTTGCTGCACTTCATTTGCTTTTTGTTTGCATCTCTTCTTGTTTGCTGCATTTCATTTGTTTGCGTCTTTTTTTTGTTTGCTGCATTTTATTTGCTTTTTGTTTGCATCTCTTCGTTTTCTCTGTTGCTACGCATTTGCACCTGTCGACCACCGTAATTTGTGTTGCGGGGCGCTGCCAGAAATCTTGGGCCCCCTGACAAAAAAATTGATTGGGTCCCCCACGCAGCTGCTGTTACAACTTTTTGAGTCTGTTTGACCTATAAAAAGCATGACAATTTTAAAGGCTTGCATCTGCCTTGCTTTCTGTGGTCCAATACTGATACTAGCACAATATTTACTGCTCATGGATTTAACATCCAACAGTCCACATCCATTATGCAAGTGGGTTGCTTAAATTTTTTCTATTAGTTTTATATTACTGAAATGTCTCTCCCTATGAGCAACAGTCAAAAGCAACGTGCAACTACACATAAAGTAATCCAGACTTCTAAAAACGCTACATAGTTGCATTTTATTCAAGCTGCAGTACATAACTTTAATAAAAAAAAATATGTTTTCTCTGTATTAGTGAAAGCTGTCACCATGTCGTGGCAGTTTGTTATGAGACAGATAATCTGTGAAAACAATCAATCTCCTCCATCTCCTTCCTGAATTACTATTACTGGTTAAAGTAATGAAAAAAAAAACTGCTAAAAACAAGCAGTATGATTAATTTTGTATTTGACAGGAAACCGATTTTTTTATTTATTTTATGTCTATGAACAAAATATAAATAATTAAATTGTGGAATGGCCCCCTGCTGGTCAGGGCCCCTAGAATCGTCATCACTTTTCATCCCTTTACCGCGCCCCTGCTCGTGAAGATGATCAAACTCATGTGTCTCTACAAATATGGATTCATTCATTTTTCCCCTAAAGAATGAGCTACTGTAATCGAAATGGTAGACTTGAAGCACAATGATAACTGCAATTTAAAAGCATAAAATATACTGTCGCCAAATTTTCCATATCCTTAATCACTTATCACATCTCTTGCTGAGATGCGCTGTACTGCAGTTACAACGGTTCGCCACCAGTGGGCACATAGAGCACAGTGAGCAGCACTCATGACTCAGCGAGCCAACGGCAACTTAGCACAGTAACGGCTGGTCAGCGGAGGCGCTCACTGTCGCTCTTGTTTAAACAGGTAAATGTCAATTAGCGCTGCTATTTGTGTTGACGGTCTCGTGGGGGAAGTGAGCTGGAGTGGCGAGATATATGTGTGGAAGTTTCGTGTGAATAATTCTTTGATTTATATTGTAAATATTTCTTTTTTGAATTATATTGTAAATATTTGTTTGTGAGGAGAGCCAACGGCAATTTAGCACAGTAACGACGGCTGGTCAGCGGAGGGGCTCACTGTCGCTCATGTTTTAACAGAGTTCCTCAACAATGCTTTAGCTCTCATCAGACTGATGAACAAAATAATCAATGTTCATGTGTGTGGGTGGGTGTGGGAGAGTTAAAGAGAAAAAATCAATACTTTCTTGCTGAACAAAGTTAAATATCAATTCAAACCTATAATGCCACAGAGGTGTGCAGTGTATAAATTGTCCTGATGATTACAAATTTTAATTATTTACAGTCGCATTTATTTATCTTTACAAAAAAGATGTAAAGTCATAATTAGCAAAACTTTATCTAAAACATTCATAAAGTGCAGCAATAGTGAAATGAAATCCAGTAAAGAAATGTTGCATTGTATGTATGATGTTATGTCTGAACTCTGCTTCAGTTTCAGTATTTTTCTGAAACTCCTGGATTAAAGTTTCTTCCCTGTTTGGAATGGACTGAAGGTTTCAAGCTTCAAATCAGGATGTTTGTTTTCATCTGGTTAATCGTGTTTCTCCCTTCTAACAATGGTAATGTATGAATCTTCTCATTTATGAACATAAATCAGTACTAAAATTAAAGACACTAAATGTATATGTATTCACATTTGCTTGCTACAATATTTATAGCAAGTCCCTCAAGTGTATATATTTGTTTCACAAATTTACACATGATTACAATGTGTTTATTATGTGCAGATCACTCAAGGAAAAATTAATGGTTAATGTTTAAAAAACCTTATAAATAGAATCTGGTTTGTATAAACATTGACAAGAAACTATCACTACTTTGACAATGTTTCATTTCATTGATATATTTTTTTTAACAAATCCTGAGTTTAATTATTTTTCTTACTAACAGATGCATTGCAAAGGGAAAAGTCCTGTAAGCCTGAAGGTTATTGTGTTACTTTCAACGAGGACGAAATAAGAGCAGAGGTTGGACTCTGTGCTGTGATACCATGTGCTTTCACATCTCTCTTTGCACCCGAACATATTGTTTGGTCTAAATGTGATACCGCCAGATGTTACTATCCTAAGATTATATTTCACTCTGACAAGAACAAGGAAAACATTCAGCCTGGGTTCAAAGGTCGAGTATCACTGGTGGAATCGGATGTTGCTCAGAAGAACTGCAGCATCATAATCAATGATCTCAAGGAATCTGATTCTGGAAGCTATCGGCTCCGAATTGAGGGAAAAGCAACAGGAGAAGCATTTTCATATGAGGAAAAACCAACACTATTAGTAACAGGTAGGGAAACAAAAGAAACTTCAGTATAATGTCACATCATATTTCTAAACATAATAAAAATATTTTTCTTTTTACTTTTTTTATTTACCTCTGAGATAAGATTGATTGTAAAAGTTTATTTTTGACAAAAGTCAATTTTTCATTTTGTTTTTCCAAGTGTAAGACATCATCTAGTTTTTCAATCTGTCTCATCAAATTTAAGATAGTAAAACTAACTGGTTTTGTGAGTTTTCATTCAGTGAACTGTTTCCATCAGAACTGAACCAAAAGCCCTCCGTGATGATTCCACTGACTGAGCGACAGCTGGTCACTCTGACCTGCACTGCTCCTGGTCTCTGCTCTGGGTCTCCTCCTAACATCACCTGGATGTGGAGAGGAAAAGGAGAGAAAGACTCTGTCATCAAAGGAAACATCACTGCTTTAAAAACAGAGAATCTGACTGCTGTCACACAGAGACACAGTTCAACTCTGTCCTTTAACCCTTCAGCTAAGCACAACAACACCAATGTAATCTGTAAGGTCAGCTTCCCTGGTAACATAACCAGAGAAGTGTCAGTTTCTCTGAACGTAAGCTGTAAGTATGTTCTTTATCTTAGTGAGATTCAATGTTTGTTTGTTTCTTTTTTTCTTTCCAATTTTATAAATATGAAGTGTAACCTATCTATACCACGGCTATAAGATATGTTACAAACACATGTGATTACAGTGTTGGCAAAAATCCTAAAAGGCTCTGGGTGTGTGCGACATGCAGAGGTCTTAACGCAGGGGTGCCCAAACTTTTTGAGAGCAAGATCTACTTTTTCTCTCACCGCCGCTTGAGATCTACCTCATGACACAAAGACATAAAAATTGCAAATTAAACTCTATTGACTTATTTTATATGCGAATATGCATCAGTTTTAGCAGAAATGATAAAGTGACAGAAAACCTAACGCAGTTTCTTCCTCAGTGAGATTCTGACACTGGGAGGAGGTTACTGGTTTCTCAGTCAGAAGCTGGTTGCAAACCTGAGGCCAGGAGGTGTCAGTCAGTCATGGTAGATCTGAACTTTGGTTTGATGAACTCAGTATGAGAAACTAACCAAAGGGTAAAGGCAAATCTTCGGAAGTCAGGATTAATTTAATTAATTAACTAATTAAACGTTTGGGCAGATTCAGATATCAAAACAAAACATTACATTTTAAATTACGTTTGAGTTCATCTCATATCAACTTTTTAAGCTTAGAAGCTTTTAAGCTAACTATTCAAACCCTTCATTCAAACTAATCCACAGAAACCCCAATTCACATGTATTTCTATCATTTTACAGCTCATGAGAAACGTGTTCCTATCTTGGTAGTTCTTCCCTGGGTCATTGCTGGTGTTTCACTCATTGCACATGTTTTCTGTTTCACCTACATTTACCACCTTCGGTAAGTTACATGATGTTTATTTCATGCTTTTCAGGCCAAATTACAGTATATGGGCTGTACAGTTGAAATAACGTGTTTCTTTTCTTCAAAGCAAAACAAGAACATAACCAAAACTCACTGAAGATCAAACTTATAAGTCTCTGCAAAAACATGATACATCAGCAGAGTATGATGTTATTGTCCAACGACCACGCTAACATGTCTCCAGAGATCGCTCTCACTTGGATCTTACATAAAGAAAACCATATGTATATTTTTTTAATCAATTTTAGTATTTTACATGCAAAAGAGGAGTGGATTTATGTTTTCTAGAAAACAAAAAATGATTTGATCCACAATTGCAAAATACAAAGATATAGTAACTGTCTCTAGATAAGAATAAGATATATCATATAATATAACAAGAATGATGAATTGCATAGGTTTCTTTTTCTGGAGTGCAGTTCTTCATTAAATAAAAATGAATGAGAGAGATCTATGGTTGGTCAGTTTATTTCTCGCCAGTACGGAAAACAGACCATCACCCCACTGGGATCTGCTCTGCTTTGAAGACACAGAG
>NW_006799998.1:671542-672940 GCF_000485575.1 Poecilia formosa
TTCAAAGGAACACAAGAAAAAAATGCAAAGCCCACTGAGAACGATCAAACTAGCATGATTCCTCAAATATTCTTTTATTGATTTCTACCTCAAATAAGAAGCTAAATGAAAATGATAGACCACTAAGTTCAATAATGTCTGTGAACTAGACGCATAAAAACAACGCTATGAAAGTTGCTAAGTAGCCTTAGCCGCAGAAAAAGAGCAAAGCTTCAACATACTTACAAACCAACTTCCCCATTCTTAACGGTGCAGAAACAGGAAGAAATATAGAAAGAAGACAAGAAAGCAGTTTCACCTTCATTGAAGAGATTTACTGAAGACGAAACAGAGGAAAATAAAACTTTGGTTAATGCAAAGCTTTACCCCACATCAGACTGACTGTTATTAATTCTTCAAGTACTTCAATGACTCATGTCTATGTTTTTATTTTGAAGTGGTTCCTTTTATTGGAAGGAGGTTTGTTCCGTTTATTTCTTCTTGACGTTCAGTTGATCTGCTGTTCACTGTTGAGACTGGTGCCGCAGTCATTGATGATGTAAGTTGTGGTGTTAGTCATGTGTCATGAATGGATGGATGTTGGTTGTCACTTCTGACAGCACTTCTTGGTTACAAGTGTGTTTCTATAGTTTTTGAATGTCTGTTTTGCTCTTAATGGTTGTGATTTAGTGTTGAAGCTATCTTTGTATTTGGCTGTTGGTCTTGAGATTTGGGCAGTTGGAAATAGATTGATTCCAGGTGGTTTTCTGCATCATTCAAATTTAAACAGTGCTTTAGAAAGGGAATTAATGCGGATATTTAAGGTTTGTTTGCATACTAATGTTAATTTTTAAATGATAATTTGAATCTGTATTATTATTGTATTTTCAGAAACTGCTTCAATTTATTTGCACCGTCCTGTCAGTAATTCTTTAATAAACCATTTAAACACCCTGATGACCAGCGTGCTTTCTGACCGAAGCCCTATAGTGATCAGTTAAGAAAATCCAGCAAAAGATCAAAACCCTCAACACTGACAAACAGTAATTTCTTGCTGAATGAAATGAACAATATAATGATTACAAATATAAATATTCATATTTATATGCATTTGTGTAAAGATGATGAAATTTATATGGCTCTACAAATATGGACTCATTTATTTTTCCCCTAAATAAGGAGCTACTGTAATCGAAATGGTAGACTTGAAGCACAATAATGACTGCAATTTAAAAGCATAAAATATACTGTAGCCAAAGTTTTCCATATCCTTAATCACTTATCACATCTCTTGCTGAGATGCGCTGTACTGCAGTTACAACGGTTCGCCACCAGTGGGCACATAGAGCACAGTGAGCAGCACTCCTGACTCAGCGAGCAAACGGCAACTTAGCACAGTAACGGCTGGTCAGCGGAGGC
>NW_006799998.1:684283-685345 GCF_000485575.1 Poecilia formosa
AGTATTTTTCTGAAACTCCTGGATTAAAGTTTCTTCCCTGTTTGGAATGGACTGAAGGTTTCAAGCTTCAAATCAGGATGTTTGTTTTCATCTGGTTAATCGTGTCTCTCCCTTCTAACAATGGTAATGTATGAATCCTCTCATTTATGAACATGAAATCAGTAATTTACAAATGATTACAATGCATTTATTATGTGCAGATCACTCAAGGAAAAATTAATGGTTAATGTTTAAAAACATTATTAATGGAATCGGATTTGTATAAACATTGACAAGAAACTATCACTACTTTGACAATGTTTCATTTCACTGAAATATTTTTTTTACAATTTCTGAGTTTAATTATTTTTCTCACTAACAGATGCATTGCAATGGACAAACCCCTGTCATATGGATGGTTACTGTGTTGCTTTCAATGAGGGTGAAATAAGAGCAGAAGCTGGACTGTGTGCTGTGATACCATGTGCTTTCACATCTCTCTTTGCACCCGAACATATTATTTGGTATAAATGTGAATCATATCAGGACAGATGTGACAATTCTAAAGAGATATTTCACTCTGACAAGAACAAGGAAAACATTCAGCCTGGGTTCAAAGGTCGAGTGTCATTGGTGGAACCGGATGTTGCTCAGAAGAACTGCAGCATCATAATCAATGATCTCAAGGAATCTGATTCTGGAAGGTATCAGCTCCGAATTGAGGGAAAAGTAACAGGAGAAGCATTTTCATATATGGCAAAACCAACACTATTAGTAACAGGTAGGGAAACAACAAAAACTTCAGTATAATGTCACATCATATTTCTAAACATGATAAAAATATTTTTCTTTTTACTATTTTTATTTACCTCTGAGATAAGATTGTAAAAGTTTATTTTTGACAAAAGTCAATTTTTAATTTGTTTTTCCAACTATAAGACATCATCTAGTTTTTCAATCTGTCTCATCAAATTTAAGATAATTAAACTAACTGGTTTTGTGAGTTTTCATTCAATAAACTGTTTCCATCAGGTCTGAACCAAAAGCCCTCAGTGATGATTCCTCCACTGACTGAGGGACAGC
>NW_006799998.1:686239-686607 GCF_000485575.1 Poecilia formosa
CAGCAGAGTCACAATGTATCTGAAAAGCATGGCAGCAGTAAAATCTGTCAGAAACAAAGAAGAAGGTCCTTGTTTTCCATCACTAATGTGACAAAAGACGACGCTGGTCTTTACATCTGCACAGCACAACATCTGAACAACACTCTGAGAGAAGAAATGAATGTAACAGTGAAATGTGTGTAGAATAAATTTTGAAGAAATATTTCTCAGACAATTATTTGCAATTATCTAAACTTGAACTTCATACAGAGATCATAACAAAAGTGTTTAAACCTTTTCTTTAATCTGTGCTCCACAGATGTTAGAAAACCTCGAATCTCTGGTAGAACAACAGTCATGGAGGGAGACGATCTGAATCTGACCTGCAG
>NW_006799998.1:686617-693183 GCF_000485575.1 Poecilia formosa
AGTATTTTTCTGAAACTCCTGGATTAAAGTTTCTTCCCTGTTTGGAATGGACTGAAGGTTTCAAGCTTCAAATCAGGATGTTTGTTTTCATCTGGTTAATCGTGTCTCTCCCTTCTAACAATGGTAATGTATGAATCCTCTCATTTATGAACATGAATCAGTAATTTACAAATGATTACAATGCATTTATTATGTGCAGATCACTCAAGGAAAAATTAATGGTTAATGTTTAAAAACATTATTAATGGAATCGGATTTGTATAAACATTGACAAGAAACTATCACTACTTTGACAATGTTTCATTTCACTGAAATATTTTTTTTACAATTTCTGAGTTTAATTATTTTTCTCACTAACAGATGCATTGCAATGGACAAACCCCTGTCATATGGATGGTTACTGTGTTGCTTTCAATGAGGGTGAAATAAGAGCAGAAGCTGGACTGTGTGCTGTGATACCATGTGCTTTCACATCTCTCTTTGCACCCGAACATATTATTTGGTATAAATGTGAATCATATCAGGACAGATGTGACAATTCTAAAGAGATATTTCACTCTGACAAGAACAAGGAAAACATTCAGCCTGGGTTCAAAGGTCGAGTGTCACTGGTGGAACCGGATGTTGCTCAGAAGAACTGCAGCATCATAATCAATGATCTCAAGGAATCTGATTCTGGAAGGTATCAGCTCCGAATTGAGGGAAAAGTAACAGGAGAAGCATTTTCATATAAGGAAAAACCAACACTATTAGTAACAGGTAGGGAAACAACAAAAACTTCAGTATAATGTCACATCATATTTCTAAACATGATAAAATATTTTTCTTTTTACTATTTTTATTTACCTCTGAGATCAGATTGTAAAAGTTTATTTTTGACAAAAGTCAATTTTTAATTTGTTTTTCCAACTATAAGACATCATCTAGTTTTTCAATCTGTCTCATCAAATTTAAGATAATTAAACTAACTGGTTTTGTGAGTTTTCATTCAATAAACTGTTTCCATCAGAACTGAACCAAAAGCCCTCAATGATGATTCCTCCACTGACTGAGGGACAGCAGGTCACTCTGACCTGCACTGCTCCTGGTCTCTGCTCTGGATCTCCTCCTAAAATCACCTGGATGTGGAGAGGAAAAGGAAAGAAAGACTCTCACATCATAGGAAACACGTCTGCTTTAAAAACTGAGAATCTGACTGCTTTCACAAAGAGACACGTCTCAACTCTGACCTTTAACTCTTCAGCTGATCACCACAACACCAAAATAACCTGTAAGGTCAGCTTCACAGGCGGCATAACTACAGAAGAGACTGTGACTCTCAATGTGACATGTGAGTACCTTATTGTCATATAAATCCCGCTGATTATGTTTTTAATTATAACTTGTTAACATTTCCTCATAAAATACCTCTCTTTTAAAATTTGCTGTATTTACTTGTAATACATTTTTTTATTTCATTGATGTGAAGTAAATTTTGATAACAGACGATACTGTGGTGACTTTGAATGTGACCTGGAGTATTGAGAGTTTCCATTATGAACCATTAAATTTGAACCATAAGAAATGGTTCAAATTTAAACAGAGATGACTTACCAGAAGAAAAACTATGCAGTTCTCCTTTTACCAGGCTAAAGTGACATCAGATAATTCTGGACTTTACATTTGTACAGCACAATATCTGAATATGAGAAAGAATCAAAATAACAATGGCATGTTGGCTGACATTTTTAAAATGTGAAACATGTAAAAATATATTTATTTTGATGAATACATCCACAACAGATGTAGATGTACAACGTAAAATGCTTTCTTAATTTATTAATTGGTATATGAATTCCCCAGTAACAGAAGAATATGTTCTTGGTGTGTCTGTGTTACTGAAAGTTTAAATATTTAGTTTATATTTGCTTTATAGATGCAAGAAAACCTCAGATCTCTGGTAGACCAACAGTTAAAGAAGGAGATTATCTGAATCTGACCTGCAGTGTGGACAGTTTCCCTCTATCAGTTATCACCTGGACTAAATCTAGAAAACAAGCTGAACAGCAGAGTCACAATGTATCTGAAAAGCATGGCAGCAGTAAAATCTGTCAGAAAAAAAGAAGAAGGTCCTTGTTTTCCATCACTAATGTGACAAAAGACGACGCTGGTCTTTACATCTGCACAGCACAACATCTGAACAACACTCTGAGAGAAGAAATGAATGTAACAGTGAAATGTGTGTAGAATAAATTTTGAAGAAATATTTCTCAGACAATTATTTGCAACTATCTAAGCTTGAACTTCATATGGAGTTTGCAACAAAAGTGTTTAAACCTTTTCTTTAATCTGTGCTCCACAGATGTTAGAAAACCTCAGATCTCTGGCAGAACGACAGTAAAGGAGGGAGACGATCTGAATCTGACCTGCAGTGTGGACAGTGTTCCTCCATCAGTTATTAAATGGACTAAATCTGGAACAGAAACCAACTGGCAGGACAATATTCTAAGTAAAGCAGATAACAGCACAGTAATCTATGGACAGGAAAACAGTGGACATGTCTCTTTGTCCATCATGAATGTAACAGCAGAAGGAGCTGGACGTTACATTTGTACAGCAACATATCAGAATGACAGCATGACAGAAGAAATTCAAGTTAAAGTGAACTGTAAGTAAATTTTCATGGTTAATTTGCAGAAGGCATACAATTATTTGTTCTTCTATGTCAGGATTATTTAGTGTACGATTTTGACATTTATTCAGGATACTTAGCACTTGTGGGTGTTATCAAATATATATATATCACACACACACACGCGCACACATGCAGACGCACACACACATGCACATTTGTGAGGTTAAAAAGTAAAGATAATACTTTTATGTAAGAGTTCTTGCTGTATGAAATATTATTTAGGACTTGTATGCATGGGTCCATGTTAAAGTGTCTTGTTCAGTAAACCAATTTAATTTGCTTCCTCAATTCCTTAAAAATATTTCAATGTTTTGTTCCAACTGTGTGCACAGATACTCCACCTCTCCAAAATTCCAGTAATTTTACACTTGATAATGTCAATCATTGTGGAGCTCTTCCCTGGATCATTGTTGCTGTTTCACTCAGTGTAAATATTTTCTGTGTGATCTACATATGGCACCTTTGGTAAGATACGTCATGTCTATTTTATGTTTTCCAGGCTCAATTACTTTATATGGGCTGTAAATTTGCAACCAATGTTTTTTTTTTCTTTTCCTCAAAGGAACTCAAGAAAGAAGGTGAAACCCACTGAAGATGATCAAACTTACATATCTCTGCAAAAACCTGATACATCAGAGTATGATGTTATTGCCCAGCGACCACACTGACACATCTTCTTGGATCTCTGTCACCTGGATGTTACCTGCTGGATTTTTGTCAAATTTACTGTTTTAGACAAGAGAGAAAATATGCCGTATATTTCCCAGGGAAGAGAAGTAATTTAATCTAAAATGATTAAATATACAGATGAATAGACAGAATAATTATCTGTGGATAATAAAACAATATATCACAAATACAACCAGAATGATATTGTGAAGGCGTACCTAGTTATTTGTAATTATTTTTGTCCTTTCCCCTTCTGGGTTTAATAATTGAAGGTGAATATATTGGGGTGTTTTTGTCTTTGTATAATGTCTTCTTATGTTTATTATCTACCCTTTTATTGTCATACAGATTTGCTGAAACAAAGTTTCTTCCTTAAGTATAAGTAAACCTTGTTTATGTTTATCCTTAACCTTATTATGAGTTACATTTCAATCTTTGCAGTTTCCAAACTTTTGTTTTTGTTTTTCATTCATGTGGGCATGGTGCATGTGCATTAGGAAATTGTTTTGCTAACATGATAAGCATGGATAAAAGATTATGCAGCTGTTGCTGTTCTACTTTAATCTGTCAAAAACATGCTCACAATAATTTTGAACTTGAGGTGCTTTGAAGTCTGCATATTTGTGTGACTTATCCACAGCATATCTCACCTATGGACTGCAAGAGAAATGCACCAGGCTTTGCACAACCCTGCAAGGATTAGGTGGGTGTAGAAAATGTATGGGTAAATGTCCAGACGTCAAAATGTAAAGTTTTTTTCTCAAATAATCATGTTACTGTTTTTGCTTTCCTAAATGATAATGTATGTTATGGCCAGTGGCCTTGTATATTCTTTTTCTTTTATTCTAGTTCTCTTTCCGTTTCTGTATAGCTGCAGCTTTCCTGCCAATTGACTCCACTGGGTCTCGCCCAAAATGTCTCGCTGGAGATCGGCACCAGCACCCCTCCCACACCACTAGGGACAAGGGTGTAAAGAAAATGGATGGATGGATGGATGGATGACTCCATTGGGAACTGGATGCAGCCCTATTCCTCCTGTGCCGCTCCCTGAGGCCTACAGCAGAGCTGATTGGCTCACCAATTGTCAGCTCCACCAATCCCTGATGAGGCCTCTCTTCTTAAAGCCACCATCTCCTGAGAGAAGGTGGAGTTTATTCCTCGTTTAGACAGCTTGCCACTTTGCTGGTGTTTGACTGCTCTAAATAGCATTATTTGTCTGTGAGCTTTTGTAAACTGTGTTGATATTTTGTCTCTCTGGGGGTTTTGTATGTAAACTACGAGAGATTTGTCGGTTGTTTTTGTTTAACTTTTGCTTTTTAGTCCAATGTTGTTAAGATCTTTGGTTTACAACTCTGATTGTTTTGTGAATTTTGTTTTATTTACATTTGGTTATAAGACCCGAACTTGATTATTGTTGATTTCCACCTTTTTATTTTATTAAACCCAAACAATAAATCCTAAACTGTTAAACCCTTAACATCTGGGTTTCTTTAATGTTACCTCTCCTTCCCCCTGGCTGAGCTGGGTTGTAACAATGTAGGTGAATTCATACCAATCAAAGAAAAAAACGTCATAATCCCGAAATATAACAAAATAGTTTAGATTTCAAACAGTCTTTATTGATTCCATTTTAAATTTACAGCTTGCAAAGAAATTTCTTCTACTTTTCATCAATACATACAGAAAGAAGTTATCAGAGATAGTGATGCTATGTCTGCATGGCTTTCCAGAAAGCAAGGTCAACATTAAGATTATCCAAAAGCAAATAATTTTTCAGTTATTTAAGAAGTTTGGTATTATTATTATGCCATGAGTCTTTAAATGAATTAGCAAAGCAATTTTGTCATCAAATCTAAGGAATTAACTGATAGCATCTGTAATTGTTACAAATATTTCACACATAAACATTCTTGATCATGACCGTTGTCATTTTTAATGAAGCTGATATTGGTACATAATTTAAACTGTTTTCATAATTCAAATAAATGAGTACATCTAAAACAAAGGTTCTTCTTTATAAAATTATCAAGAGTTATTACATCTCCAAAACCATTTTTCTCTTGTAATACTATTGTGACTGAGAAAATGTTCCTTGAAAGAGCACAGTCCTGAAGTACATTTGTAATTTGGGAAGTTGTGTCAGCAGCTTTTATAAGATATGTTTTACATATTTTACCACATGAACTGAGGAAGTAGAAGAGGAGGAGGTGTTAAGATGGGTCAGTTTAGAGTAAAAACACTCACATCAGAGATAAAGTCTAGTCTGAGTGCAACATGAAGAAATAACCTTTCATGTCTTTTAGTTTGGTAATTGAGATGTGCCAGCAGCAACAGGCAAGTTGAAATATGTAGATTCACACAAAGACAAAAATGCTAAAACAGGAAGTAAGAATAACAAATGACACAGCAAGAGCAAACTTACATCATATGTAAAGGAATGCCATACAGTGTTCAAATATAGTATAAGCAGATTCAAAGAGATGTGCAGCTGTGTAGGATAATAAAAAAATCCAAAAAGTGCATGCACATTTCTGCATAAAAAACCAACACACTATTTAGGAATGAATTCACATTGAAATCATGATGGACTAACCAAAGATGCAAACTTGTTCATACATAGGTTGCAACTACAACAATCTTTACCAGTACAAATATCCATATATGGCAGCCTGCAACTTTGACAGGCTTTAAACATGTAATAAAGCTCTGATCATAAAAAAATGTTCATGCCTTGAGATATAATCTGTTATCAGACACTACACTCGTCTCTCCCGTGATCTTATGAAATCATTTCCTCTAAGCTGCTGATGAGCTGCTGCTCCACATGCTGCATGACAGATGCTTGCTGATGTATATACTGTATGTTTAAAACTCAACAATTTATCTCTATTACACAAGGAAAACATCAGTCCCTAAACTTTGTTTACATACTTTTTCCTGAGGGGGGCAGCATTGTGAAAGACTGCTGTGTCAACACTGGATTATCAGATGAAACCTAGAGGAAGTTGATGCTGTCACCCTCTCTACCTCAAACCTGCAGAAAGGTGGATGATGGTAATGTATGAATGTAACCCTTTCTTTAACCAGGTGTGTCTCATTGAGATTAAAAATCTATTTTTCAAGAGAGATCTGGCTAAGATCTACAACTATGGTGCCATCAGAAAACTTTTACCAGCTCGTTTCCAGATTATTCAACATTGCTTTGCACGACAGTCACTAATTC
>NW_006799998.1:693193-695735 GCF_000485575.1 Poecilia formosa
TATTCAACAGTGCTTTGCACTACAGTCACTCATTCACATGCTGATGGTGGTAAGACACATTGTAGTCACAGCTTCCATCTGACAGTCTGATTGAAGTGAGGATGTAATATTCCAGTGCCATCAGGCCCTCTGACCAGCAGCAGTCAATGTGCTGGTCAGAGGGCCACAATGTTTCAGTCATTGTACCCAAGGACACAATGACTGAGACAGACTGAGCGGGGGACCTACCACAGGATGAACTACTGTATATTGGCTATACATTTGCATTTTTTTCCCCCTTTCTTCAAAGGAACACAAGGAATAAAACAAAAAACTAGTGAAGATGATCAAACTCATATGTGTCTGCATATATGGATTCATTTATTTTTGCTCTAAATAAGAAGTTGAATTAAATGGTAGGCTTGAAGTGCAATAGTGACTGCAATTTAAAAGCATGAAAAATACTGTTGTCAAAGTTTTCCATATTCCATATTATCCAAAAATACTGCAAAACAACCTCTTAGTTAATGATTTATGATGATGAAATACAGAAAAATATATAAACACATGCATTATCAAAATTTATTAAATGTACAGATCATAAAGCTTGAGTCTCAGCCATTGGTTGAGGAGCTTTTTTTCATAAAAGTGCTCACAAACCAACTTCCCTATTCTTAATGTGGCCAAAAAAAGAAAAAAGGAAGAAATATGAAAGAGAAAAGAAGAAGGCAGTTTAGACGCCTGTGAAGAAAGTCACTGAAGACGAGTGGAAAGGTGGACAAAAAAAAGGTAAATAAAACTTTGATTTACGTAATGCTTTAGCTCTCATCAGACTGATGAACAAAAGAATTCAATGTTTATGTGTGTGGGTGGGTGTTGGAGAGTTAAAGAGAAAAATCAGTACTTTCTTGCTGAACAAGGTTAGAAATCATTTCAGCCTTGTAATGCCACAGAGGTGTGCAGTGTATAAATTCTCTGAATACTTACACATTTTAACTATTCACTGACATTTATTTGTCTTTACTGAAAAGATTTAAAGTCATAATTTTGCTAGCAACTTTATCTAAAATTTTCATAAAGTGCAGCAATAGTGAAATGAAATCCAGTAAAGAAATGTTGCATTGTATGTATGATGTTATGTCTGAACTCTGCTTCAGTTTCAGTATTTTTCTGAAACTCCTGGATAAAAGTTTCTTCCCTGTTTGGAATGGACTGAAGGTTTCAAGCTTCAAATCAGGATGTTTGTTTTCATCTGGTTAATCGTGTCTCTCCCTTCTAACAATGGTAATGTATGAATCCTCTCATTTATGAACATGAAATCAGTAATTTACAAATGATTACAATGCATTTATTATGTGCAGATCACTCAAGGAAAAATTAATGGTTAATGTTTAAAAACATTATTAATAGAATCTGGTTTGTATAAACATTGACAAGAAACTCACTACTTTGACAATGTTTCATTTCACTGAAATATTTTATTATTTTTTTTACAATTTCTGAGTTTAATTGTTTTTCTCACTAACAGATGCATTGCAAATGAAAGAAACCTGTCAAGAGACAGATTATTGTGTTACTTTCAATGAGGGAGAAATAAGAGCAGAAGCTGGACTCTGTGCTGTGATACCATGCACTTTCACATCTATCTTTGTACCTAAAGACATTATTTGGTATAAATGTGAATCATATCAGGACAGATGTGACAATTCTGGAAAGATTTTTTACTCTGTCAAGAACAAGGAAAACATTCACCCTGGGTTCAAAGGTCGAGTGTCACTGGTGGAACCGAATGTTGCTCAGAAGAACTGCAGCATCATAATCAATGATCTCAAGGAATCTGATTCTGGAAGGTATCAGCTCCGAATTGAGGGAAAAGCAACAGGAGAAGCATTTTCATATAAGGAAAAAACAACACTATCAGTAACAGGTAGGGAAACAACAAAAACTTCAGTATAATGTCACATCATATTTCTAAACATGATAAAATATTTTTCTTTTTACTATTTTTATTTACCTCTGAGATCAGATTGTAAAAGCTTATTTTTGACAAAAGTCAATTTTTCATTTTGTTTTTCCAAGTTTAAGACATCATCTAGTTTTTCAATCTGTCTCATCAAATTTAAGATAATTAAACTCACTGGTTTTGTGAGTTTTCATTCAATGAACTGTTTCCATCAGGTCTGAACCAAAAGCCCTCAATGATGATTCCTCCACTGACTGAGGGACAGCTGGTCACTCTGACCTGCACTGCTCCTGGTCTCTGCTCTGGGTCTCCTCCTAACATCACCTGGATGTGGAGAGGAAAAGGAGAGAACGACTCTTTCATCAAAGGAAACATCACTGCTTTAAAAACAGAGAATCTGACCGCTTTCACACAGAGACACGTCTCAACTCTGACCTTTAACTCTTCAGCTGATCACCACAACACCAAAATAACCTGTAAGGTCAGCTTCACAGGCGGCATAACTACAGAAGAGACTGTGACTCTGAATGTAACATGTGAGTACCTTATTGTCATATAAATCCCGCTGATTATGTTTTTAATTATAACTTGTTAACATTT
>NW_006799998.1:697202-722327 GCF_000485575.1 Poecilia formosa
ATTTAATGTGTAATGTTTTGTTAGTTTTTTTTAGAATACTTAACACTTGTGGGGGTTATTACACATCTGTCTTAAAATACAATTTTGTATCTTGTTATTAAATATTTGCCCCACAGACCTCAGAAAACCTCGGATCTCTGGTAGAACAACAGTAAAGGAGGGAGACGATCTGAATCTGACCTGCAGTGTGGACAGTGTTCCTCCATCAGTTATTAAATGGACTAAATCTGGAACAGAAACCAACTGGCAGCCCAGCAATTCATCTAGTGCTTTCAACATCACTGAAAACACCATGAAGGCGAAAGATGGCAATGGTTCTTTGTCCGACACTAATGTGGCAGCAGAAGATTCAAGGGTTTACATCTGTACTTCAAAAAATTTGACCAAGAATCTAACAGAACAAATCAAAGTAACAGTAACAAGTAAGTACTTTCTTCTTAATAATTTTCAGCAAGCATGTCTTTTCATCAGAGGAAGTGTTCATGGTTACAACACTTTTACTGAATTACTTGTGTATGTACTTTATATAAGGATTTTATTCCGGCACCAATGTTGTGTATAAATCGTTTTTATATTTCAAAAATATTTAAAGGACATTAAAGAACAAGCAGCATCCTGGGGACAACCAAACACGCCAGACATGTCAGGAATAACATTTTGGATGCTTTTCTTCTGTCAAAGCAAAATCAAGTGTTAGGTTGGCCCAGTAAAAGTCCAAAGATGAATCAAGCTGAGATAATGTGGAAAACCCAAAGTTTGATTTTCAATAATGCGCTATTAAATTTAACTGAGCTTGAGCCACTCTAAAAAGAAAAATGAACAAAAGTTTCAATTTATAGACGTGCAAGAGATTAGAGAAAGTTCGTAGCTGTGAGGACAGTAAAAGTTGATTCTACAAACTATCATCAGGAGGCCGAATTTTTGTGCTTTATGCCTGGATGCTTAAAAAGTCAAAGTCAACTTCTATTGACCAATCAGAATAAGCTTGGTCAATAAAGATATTCTGATTACAAATTCACACCACACTTTTCAGACTTTTATTTTTAAAGTATTTTAATAGTCATGTGGTAAATTTCCACCACTACACAATCAAGTCTTACTTTGTTTTGCCATGTTACAAAAACAATACCAATTAAATAAATATATTGTGGTTTTACTACAACATAAAAAGTTCAAAGGTCATTATCCTTCTGGAAGGCACTGTGCAATGCAGTCTGTACTTATAATGTGACGATAATGTAACAAAAGTTATAAGGTATGACGAGTTCTGCAAAAAATACTGTTGTCGAGTTCAAGTCGACTTTTAACAGGCTATGTCAGCAATTGATTATACAAGTATAACTAAGCTAAACTACACTTACTAAAATGATATTTTGTGATCTACAGATGATTTCAAAAATGCAACAGTGAAGGAAGGAGGTCTGAATCTGTACTGCAGTGTGGACAGTTTTCCATGGACTAAAAACGGAATAGAAACCAATCTAAAAATAGATACTTTAAGTAAAGCATTTACTGCAGTCTATGTGCTGTATGAACTGGCAGAGGTCTCTTCTCCCATCACGAATGAAACAACGGAAGATGCAGAGCGCTATGTTTGTACAGCAACATATCAGAAAAGTACCATGGAAGAAAATATCCATATAGTGACAAGTAAGTATGTTTCAACAAAAATCATTTCCAACAACAGAGGAAATAAGTCTGAGTTAGCTTTTTTTATTTGTTTAGCTTCACATTACATATGGTAGCAATAGTGCAACTGTGTATATTCTTTGTCTTCATATAACATATTTGGCTTAAATATGTTTCACAGGCATAGGAAAACCTCACATCTCTGGCAAGACAACAGCTGAGGAAGATGCTCTGAATCTGACCTGCACTGTTGACAGTGTTTCCTCCTCAGTTATCAACTTGACCATATTTGAAAAAAGCAACCTGCAGACTAATATTTCAAGTAAACTGCAAAACAGCAGTGAAAATCTCAAGCAGGAACAAAGTGGCACTTTGTTCATCAATAGAGTTACAGCAGAACATGCAGGCCTTTACACCTGCACAGCAAGTCTCCCAAACATAAATGAAACAGACAGAATTATTTTAACAGTTACATGTAAGTACTGCATCATTTCTATTTTTTTTTCTTTTTTTGACCGTAGTGCCAAATGCTGGAGACAGAAACGTGCAGACAGTGTACAAAACTTCTTCTGCTTTTTGTTCTTATTCTTAGCCACAAAAAGACTTTCCAAAGGGGAACTTGTTGGTTGAGTGAGAAAAAGAAAAAAATGTTTTGAGTTCCCTTCATTTTCAACCCTTCAAGATCTTACAGTAAAATGATTATGAATAAATTGATTCAGTTTTCATTATATTGTAAGCTAGAGTGAGGCTATCAGCAAAATCAATAAGATAAATAATTTGATGCTCAACAGCTCTTTGTTCTATTTTGCCTATTGTATTGTTAGCTGGGCAACGCTGTTCTGGGCTTTATTTGAATCTTTGGCTTTAAATGTTATCATCTAGCCATACATTTGTTTTAAATTTAAAACATGTTGTAAATCATAAAACAACTTTGCAAACTAAAAACAATTTAATGTCATTTACAGACAGAAGGAGGCCTCAGATCACTGGAAACCAAATGATAAAGGAAGGAGATGCTCTGAATCTGACCTGCAGTGTTGATAGTGTTCCTCCATCACTCATCATGTGGACTAAAAATTCACTCAGCATGCATCCAAGCAACAGAACTAGCTCCCCCAACAACACTGGATCTGCTACTCTTGTCGTTTTCAACATGACAGTAGGAGATTCTGGACAATACATCTGTGCAGCAACATACGAGAACATCACTGAGACTACATATGTAGACGTAAAAGTGACTTGTAAGAAAACATATTTTATTTACAATTAAGCCACACGTGGTTTATCCTAAACTGATTATTATTGTGTGCTTACAGGGGCTCCAAAGGTACTGAATGGTTCTGAATGTGTGCTTCGGTCGGACGTTTTGACCTGTGTGTGTCTTAGTGAGGGATTTCCTCTACCTACCATCCAATGGCCGTTACTGAAAGGCCACACTGAGTACTCCATCACCAGAGTGGTGTCAAACCACACTGTCAACAGCACCGTTACCATAACTGTTGAAAACCATGGTAACATCAGTGTTGAATGTGTTAGCAGCAATGGAAATGGGGAAGCAAAAGAGAACCTCACAGTCCTCTGGACAAAAGGAGAAGGTACAGTTAACACTTGTGCTACTTTTAACTTCTGCTTTAAGGTGCTTATTGCAATTTTTTTTTTTTTTCTGGTGTCAGTACGGACAGATGGCTGTGTAAGTAAGTGCATCTTTTCAGTTCGAAAAACATAGCTGTAAACAATTTTGCTAATTTGACCTTAAATTAGCTATTTTTCCCTGTAAACAAGCAACAGTTGTGTCACATTCTGTATTTGTTCTCCCTTTAGTAAGCAAGCAAAACCCTAATTCAGAAAAAAGTTCCATGCTGGAAATCATCCTTGCCTTTTTGGTTGGGTTCCTTCTTGCACCTATCATCTTCTGTTTGTTCATGAAATTCTACAGGTACATCATACATTTAGAACTTAATTTACATTTTCAACTACAAACATGTATTCAAATCATTACTGTAAAGATAATGTGTCTCCTCAGAATAAAACGGAAGAACTCTGAAAATGCGGGTGAATCTCTGGAGATGATTACGCCACTGGTATGATAAGTATTGATATCAATGATTGTTCTGCTTTTATCTGTGAAATAAAATATCTAATATCTAGTGAGGTGTAATAACAGGATGGTGGGGGTTCAGAACCATAAATAGTTTTTTAATATCCTACACGTCTCTTAAAATTGTAAAATATTTTTCTTTGCAATTTTGTGCATGTTCAGTAAAATGGACAGCAACACATGCTTATCTGTAGAGTCTTAAACAAGCAAATGGCACATCTATGAGCAACTGATTATTCTGTGAGAAAAACAAAAATATAGTCTTCTCTTCAAAAAAAAAGACAAAAAAAAAACATTTTGTCACCTTGCAACACAAGTCTCACCAAATCACTTGATCTTTCACAAGTTGACCAGTTGCTGCCTGTGGCCATGTCCAGCAGTGGGTGCTTACTCAATAAAGCAGCACTGCAGAAATAGAGAACAATCGCAGCGTTGTTGGTCATGACGGAGAGCTGTATGTTACATCAACACCCAAAATTCACAGCCTGACTCTTGACTTCCTTCTTCAGCATTTCAGAAGCATAATAGTGAAAAGTCGAACTCAGTCCCTTAATGGGATCCTAAGTTTATTAAACCAATGACATTGTGAGAACCTGAACATGTCTCAGACCCAAACTGAGAATCATGCGAATTAACCAGAATTTATTGATATTTAGATTCTGAATGACAAAAAAGCATGGGATAGCTTTTCAATGTACAGTCAGTTGTTAATTCTCAACTTTACTGATGTGTTTTTCTTTATACCTGGCAGATGTCGAATGGTCAAGCTTTGGCAGGAGCTCCTGAAGCTACCAACGGTCCAAAGGAATTGGTGTATGCCAACATTGACTTTTCCCTCCTAAACCGGATTCCCACAAAACGGATAAGAAGTTCAGAAAACAAAAACACGGAATATGCAGAAATCAAGACAAACAAGGAAAAAGGTCATCAAGTGGAGATGATGATTGAGGAGGATGGCGAGACGAAAAACTGCGTCCAAGAAGTGAAAGAAGAGGCTGAGGAACCAGTGTACGCAAAAGTGGAGGAACCAGTGTACGCAAAAGTGGAGGATTTAGTTGAGGAGAGTTGAAGATTGATTGTGAGACCAGACGTCCAAGACAAAATCACTGAAAGCCCCTAAAGCTCAAGAATCCAATATGGATGCCATGATTATAAAATACAGTAAGACCTAAATATTAATGATAGTCATGGTTTGCATCTCATGAAACCAGTTGCACAAATCATGGTTCAGAACATCTATCTGTAAAGATGCTGATTTAGTGTTTGAATGCATAAAAGGCAAACCAAATACTTATTAACATATGAGCAAGAAAATCTCCCAAATTTCCTGACTTCAAATAAGAGTGTGTAAGGCTGATGTCTCGTAGAGCCGCGTTGATGTTTCAATAGCCATCATGCCTTTAAAATGTCAACTGGCTTTAATTATAAACTTAACTTATTTTTCATGAATGCTATTCTTTTGGTGTACAACATAAAATCTGCATGTAAAGCTTCAATACAATGTATTTATAACTTGCACATTGAGGCACTTGACACATGGGTCCGTTATGCAGGACGTCAGCACGGTGAAATAAAACTCAGTGGACTTCTTTTTCTTAATTTATTAGGTGAGATTAATTGTAAAAATGTTTCTTTCACATTTTCCTTTATGTATAAGTTAGTATTTGTACAGATCTTTTTAATACATTTTTAAACTGCTACATTTGGACTTTTATTAATGCTTGTTATGTCAAACTAAATCAGGCAAACACATGCATCATTTATTGTATTTTTACAATCTGCAGCACCACTCATGACCTTGAAGATGCCATTCCAACGTGATCCCCCCATTTGGATGTTACACAATGTCGTAAACTGGTTTCAACTAATAAGCTCCTAATGTAATCAGTCAAAGAAACAATTTAGAATTTCTTTAATTAGAAATAACGTATTTTATGTAGTGTACTAAGAGAGATCCTAAATTTATTGAATGTGAAATTGAACTTGTTACCCGTTACCATGACAGTTCAAAGGCAGAAAGAAAACAAAGAACATATAAGACTCTATGACTTGGAGAACATGTTCAGGAGGTATTCAAATAATATGTGATGCAGCTTTTTAAATAGAATTATATTTATATTTATTTTAGTATACTCTCACTATGTCATTCACAAAATTGTTCACCCTTTAGATTTGTATTGCTCCCATTAATCAGTTTACACTGTACTTGATGCTTTTCTATGATCCTGCAGGTCAAAACTGTGACTAAAAAAATAACATAAAAGTATTGTGACATAGCTCATCGAATATGGCATATTGTGTTTATATATTTTTATTGTATTCATTTTAAGTAAAAGCATAATAAATGTACTTGTTGGTACCAATACATTTGGAAAATGTCGTTTTCTAATTTTTTAAGACTCAATCTCACAACCATCATGATAATACATTCTCTTTCAAGCCCAATATGTAAGGTTTTTTTTTTCAGTAATAACTAAAAGCATTAAACCAATCTCTTGCCATGTCTTAAAACACTTTTTTTCTTCTTCTTTTTTTGTTAAAGCAATGTTAGCTTTATATTTTAGACACTGTTTTATTTGGCCAGAATTGTTAATTATACCTGGAAAGTGGTTTTGTAGTATTCATCTCTGTCGCCACCTGCTGTGGACTATTATCAGTTACAATAAGACAGTAATATTTATTCATTCTTTAATACCATTTGTAACACCCAAAACAGCAAGGTCGTGGAATACAGTTAAAAAAAAAAAGAAAAACAAAAGGAAGTTGACACATTTTTGATAGAGTTTCAATAAGTACCATAAATCAGAAGTTCATACAAATGAAAGCAGCCACCAAAGACGTATAGATTGTTTGTTAGGTGAAGATGAAATCACATTCAACTCTGACATTTTTGCTGCGTGGTAATTAAGTTATAACATCTGCTTCACAGTGCAGCCCAGTTAAAAACACAAAGTCAGACTAAACTTCTCTTGTTTAAAGGTCAGGTAGGAGTAGCAAACCTATTTCTCTTACTGTTTGGATGTCTATAGATTGTACTATTTTTATTTGGAGAATTTGTCATTTTGTTTTTTTATTGGCTTTGGGGTGATAATTATTTCTCAGACCTATCAGGAGGTGCGAATAAGTTACACATTTCTATAGATTTTACATTTTAAATATATACCCCACCAATTCAGTTATTTTTTTAAAGTTTTATTTTGAGTAGTTCTCTAGCGCCATCTCCTGTTAAATTTAGTTAGTTGCAATAACTAAATTAAGTGAAAATCACCTCAAACACACGTGTGTTTCTCAGTTTATATTGGATGTCGTGAATTAAAGTATCAGAAGCACACAAAGACATAACATCTTCGTCTATTTTTCTTTTCGTAACGAAACACATAGAGCTCTGGTTTAGTTTGTGTATTTTCAGGCAGAGACGAAATAATGAACTGCCTGAAAGGACATGAACCTAATTTGCATCTGATATTCTTATCAGTGGTTAAAGAGGAATTAGTGCTGTGTTCAAGCATTCCATAAATAATGACATTTTAAAGAAAAGTGTCAGGGTATGCATGGTTTCTATGACTAATCAACATGTCAAAGTATGACTTTGACTAGTCTACTGTCAACTTTAAGGACATTCTGACAAAAAGACAGCATAGTGCATAGATGGAGTGATTTTAATCAGACATAAATCAACAAAAAGAAACATTTTCTTATTATGATAAATCTTGGGAAAATCTTTCTTTCAGACTTTTGATGTCTGAGTTTTTGGGTTTTCAAGTTGGAATCCATCTTTCCTTCAGTAATTCTGAGAACAATGAGAAAAATACAGCAGCAATTAACAAGTTGTTTTTCAAAATACAATGAGCATAGAGTGTAATTTAGAAATCAGGGCCTACGTTTGCAAAAAAACGGATTTTTTAACAATGTGGTAACAAACTTCCTGACACGTTGATGTTGCTCAAAAAGGAAATGAGGCAAAAAAGAGAAGGAAGGCAGAGAAACCTCAGTGAAGAAGGTTTTGGGAAATTTTCAAAACAACAAAATATAGAAAACAATAATTCATGTTACTTTATGTCCTCATGCCTTTGGTAGACATCGGTCTGAAAGAAAAAGTATGAATTAACTTGTTAAATGTGAATGAAAGTCTGGGTTAAAATCATATTGAATTAGGATGGTAAAGACCACTGCATTAGCACATAGAGTTAATTATACCTTTAACTAATCTGTTGTAAAAATCTATCTTAATTTAGCTGACTGCCAGAAAGAGCCACTCCTCATGATAAAATGTCTCAATGGTATAATTGAGTAAAAAACAAAACAAAACAAAACACTTCCTGTATTGCTATATTTTGGCATCTCAAAACTGAACTTCCCACTGAAGACATTTCTGCATTTTAATGCTGCACTGAAGGAACAGGAGAGTAACCACGAAAGAATCAAACCATGTTTACTTTCTTCTGGATGACATTGCTTTTCTTTTTGTGGGGTTCCACCAAAAACACAGGTATCAGGAGCATTTTCTTTCTTTTTTCTTTTTTTTAATGTAGTGCTTAAAGCAGGTTTTATGTGACAATGTTTTACTTTGATATTAAATCAATTTGTTTAGGTGATTAATGTAATCATGAAATGTTTGTTTATTCCTCTCAAGTTTTTAAAAACTTATAATCCTGACACTGTTACACAGTTTTTTGTTTCTGCACTAATAAAAATTATTAGTTAGATGAAAATAGCCTCAGTTTGCAAAGGTTTTGTAGTAGATGCCACAGTTATAACAAAAACAAATGTATTACTATCTTTTCTTTCACATTAACAGTTGAATCAGCCCTTGGAAGACCGGTCTGTTCCGGTGGATACTGCATTACTCTCAATGAAGGAGAAATAACAACTGAAGCTGGACTGTGTGTTGTGATACCATGTTTCTTCACCATGGCTGATGGATTTACACCAAAAGCTATTGTCTGGTTTAAATGTGAACCATGGAGAAGGAGATGTGGTGATTCTGATGTAGTATTTCACACAAATCGTAACAAGGTTCCATCAGAATTTCTAGGACGAGTTTTACTGTTGGATCCTGATGTGAGTCAGGGGAACTGCAGCATCATGATCAATGACCTCAGCACATCTGATTCTGGATCATATCAGCTCAGAGTTAATGGTTTTTACCAAGGAACGGCAGATGGAGTTACGTTCCCTTCAAGAACAAGTCTCTCTGTTAAAGGTATGAAAGGCAATAATAAGAACATCTTTTTTCTTTCAATTTAGTGATTTGTATAAATACACAACATGTTTCAAGTCTTTTTTTTATTACAGCATCTAAAAAAACTCACAAGAAACTGTCAGTGTTTGTCGACCTCTGTTGGCAGATTGTAGGAACTGCATCAGTACCTAAGCAAATCCACTCCTATTGCCCCATGAAAATATTTTTTAAAGCTAAGCTAAAATTAGCTTGTTCCATTTAGATGTAAAATAAGTAATAATGTCTCCACTTGATTTCATTTATCAACCATGTTTTCATCAGATCTAACCCAAAAGCCCTCTGTGATGATTCCTCCACTGACTGAGGGACAGCAGGCCACTCTGACCTGCACTGCTCCTGGTCTCTGCTCTGGGTCTCCTCCTAAAATCACCTGGATGTGGAGAGGAAAAGGAGAAATGGAGGTTAACATTACAGGAAACATGGCTGCTTCTTTTAAAACTGAGAATCTGACTGTTGTCACACAGAGACACAGCTCGATTCTGACCTTTAACTCTTCAGCTAAGCACCACAACACCAATGTAACCTGTAAGGTCAGCTTCACAAGTGGCCTAACCACAGAGGAGACTGTGACTCTGAAAGTAAACTGTGAGTATATTATTTGAATGGTTGTTGGTTTTCTGATTTGCCTCATCGGTTAAATGTAGGGAATTTATAGGCTACAGGATGTTTAAAATCACTGTGGATACAAATGTGAATTAAGGTGATAGTAAATACTGAGCCTGCAGTGACTAATGTTTACCAGACGTTTGTTCTTACAAACTGAGGAAACCAATATTTACCCAGTTTGTGAGAAAGTGTCCTTTGGAAACCCAACCTAACCCCTAATATTTTTTTTCTAAAATGCTCGAAAAGAATCATTGCCTATGTCAAACACTGCAAGTAATAGAATATCAGGAATATTTTTATAAATTACAAAGCATTTTTGTTTATTCACATAAGATTTTAAGCTTTAAATCTACAGCTTTCTAGTTTCTAGAAAAGACATCAGAGTGTTTCCCATTTGTTCACAACTGATTTATTTTGCTGAATCCTAACCACCTGTGAGCCAAATCTACCTCCACTAAAAGGTTGGAGTATGATCTTTTTTTTTTTTTTTAAATACACTGTTTAAAATGCAATGTTGGTCCCACAGATAAAAGTCAACCTCAGATCACTGGAAACACTATTGTGAAGGAGGGAGATGATCTGAATCTGACCTGCAACGTTGAAAGTTTTCCTCAATCAGTTGTTGTGTGGACTAAACATTCAGCAAGTGAGATTTACCTCCAAAATAACACAGGATCTGCAACACTTGTCATCTCGAATGTGACAGCTCCGGATTCTGGGCGATATGTCTGCACAGCGACTCACCTGAATGAAACGGTGTCTGCATATGCTGATGTAAAAATTACTTGTAAGTAAACCTCAGAAAGGAGCTCAGGGTAATCACACACTCATCTTACTCTCATAATTTATCTTTTTTTTTTTTTTTTTTCAGGGTTTTCAAAGATACTGAAAGGTTCTGGATGTGTGCTTCAGTCAGCGCTCCTGACCTGTGTGTGTATCACTGAGGGGTTTCCTCTACCCACTATAACATGGCCGCTGCTGAAGGACCACACAGAGTACTCTGTCATCAAGACCGTGTCAAACCACACCATTAACGACACCGTCACCATACCCCTTAAAAATCGCCATTATGTCAGTGTCGAGTGTTACAGCAGCCAAGGAAATGAAGAAGCAAAAGAAAACCTCACGGTCCAAGAAGACTTCCCAGAAAAAGAAGGTACATTTTCACCGCTTCCTGTCACATCTGCTTTGACATTCTGTGCTGCCTCATTTCAGATGACGAAGTCAGTGCAGTGATCTATATCTACGATCTATAATAGCTTGGCTTGAAGCTGTTTTCTCTCTCTGTTTTCCCCTCGCAGTCATTCAGTCCAAAACTATTTTAGAAAAGATTTCCAGCCTGGAGGTCGTCGTTGCCTTTCTGATTGGGGCTCTACTTTCAGCTATCATTTGTTGTTTGGCTGTAAAATGCAGCAGGTACGTTGTTCCAGTTTTTAATTGACATCTGTGAATATTTTCACACATAAGAGTAAAGATAAATTTGTTACTTTTCTAAAATAAAAGTAATCAACTGCCTCAAAAAAAATAAATAAATAATAAAAAAAAAAATCTACATTTCCTAGAGTTACTGAAATTAAACTAGAAAAAGATAGAAATATGGCACTATTTTAACGAGTGGCAGCAGCTTCTTCGTCACAATAAGACGCGCTTTTACTTAGATGCAGTTTCTCCTGTTCTTGCTGAGTGAATTGCTCAAACTGTCTCAGGTTTGAAAGGCTGCGTTTTTACACTACACTCTCTGATCCTTTATAAACTGTAGGATTACGATCAGGACAGTTTCTTTTCTCAGCCATTTGCTGCATATTTTGGGACATTGTCCTGTTGGAGAGCTTATATGCCCCTATGTGGGTGAATCTGTCAGAGAGACATTGCTTTTGCCTTCTCTGGTTTATATTCAGCCATAACAAACTATCCTATGCCATGTTTGTTACTTCCACTTTAAATACATTAAATAGCCGATGGAAAGCTAAAAATCACTTTTCTCAATCAATTTTCTTTTCTTTGTGGAATAAGCGACAATCTATTTTTAAGTTGTTTTTTTTTATTCTAGCTTATCACATACTAGAGGAATGCTGATATACATTAGACAGTTGCTTTTACTGAATCCCTTTTCAGGAGAAATAAAGCATTCTTTTAGTAAACTGTAAAGATACCAGCATATTGATCTTCATCTGTATCAGTTAATCTGTTGATGTAAAAAAATATATATTTTTCCACAGGAAGACACTGAAGGAGTCTGATGAAACTCTGAAGATGATCTCTCAAGAGGATCCACTGGTACCTTATGTTTGTACTGCTACAAGCAAAACATCTAATGATCAGTTCAAAATAATCTGAAAACGAATTCAGGGTTTTCATGCGCAAATAATACTACCATTCATCAGAGCTTAATTTTTTTTCTTTTCTGAATAACAATTGCATTGCCCTCTTTAAAAATATAAATGTGTGAATATTTGACATCACTTCTACAACAAAAGTAAAATTATGGCTGAAAAAGAAAAAATAATCTCTAAACACTTTTGCAGCTCTTGTAGTATATGAGAATTATTTTGTTGGTGAAAAGATCAACGGAAACAAAGATTTGGCTGTGATTTAAGCAGCTGCATGTCAGCGTCTCAATAAGCTTTAAAGCTGTTGAGCAAAGATTCATCAATGAGAGCTATTCAACTTTTCAGACCGGTCATAAATGAATCACGGATAGTGGAACAAGCTGTATTATTAGGTGTCTGAAAAAAGAAAAAAAAAACATTGTGTGGATTCTCTGTGATGTGTTATTTTATATCTAGTTTCTCCCTGTACCTGACAGATTGTTCAAAATGACAAATCCCATGTGCAAGAGGAAGCCAAGAACTTACCGATGGCAGGAGAGAAGTCAGCTTCCGAAATGAGCAAAGATCCCAAAGACGTGCAGTATGCCAGCATTGATTTCTCCGTCATGAAGCAAAGGCGTGCAAAAGAGGCAGCAAAGGAACGAGCGAGCACTCTGACTGAGTACGCGGAGATTAAAACTGGACCAAAAGAGCAAAGTGAAGACGGCAGTAAAGAGGGAAGTGAGACGCTGGAGGGCGAAGAGGAGGATTTGATGACAAAGCGTTGTGTCTCAGAGGAGCAGACTGAAGTGGAGGCAGTTTACTCCACCGTCAAAGATGTTTTGGATGAGATCTAAGAACTTGTCATTAGCTAGGTACATATGTTGCATACATGCACTTATCCTTCATCACACGCTCATCTTAAAGTTTATAGTAAAAGGAGGAGAGGCTTTAAGTAAGGTGATGTTTGCAGCAATGTCCTGGGTGTGTCATATGTTTTGCTGATTCCAATTTGGCAGCAAGGTTAAAAAAAACATGTATAGATTACTTTCACACTAGAATACACATTATATCATACTGGTACATGTTTGTAATCCAGCTAAAAAGTAAAATGTATTCATACTGTAAATATATAGCTATCTATATATGGTTTCTCAGACAATAATGATGTTTGAAAATGATATGATGTCAGTTGATTTGTTTATGTCTCATTTGTCTGTATTTTCTAAAAAAAAAAAACGTGTTCCAAATACGTCTGTATTTCTGAGTGTGTCAAAAATCAGACTGGGATAGAAAGTTAATGTATAACAGCTTACTTAAAAACATTGATCAGTGAACATAATAAAAGTTGTTTTAAGCATTTTGGAAAGACTTCTAAAGAGAGCCTTCACACGGAGTGTACTGTCAGAACAGGGAAACAACAAAGAATGCCCAGACACTTCATTTTGATTAAGCAGGAAGAAGAATGACCAAGAAACTAACCTTGCATTAAGGTTAGTTAATGCAAGGTTAACTCTTTGATGGTTCGCACCATCAAAGAGTTATAGTACTCTCTTATTCCACAAACAAAACCTTTCAATAGTGGATTGACATGTGTGCAACACGTGACAAATCATGTATCTCCAATGTGCTTACAACACTGGACATAAGACTGATGAGTCTATGAATAATGTGGGGAAGTAGCCACAAGCCCTGGCTTGGCCCTCATATTTTTTGGTTTGTAAAATAGTATTTTATTTTGTTTTCTTTCTTGTAATGTTGTAAATTTACCAAAATAAAGTTCATCTGAATGAATAAACGAATGAATCTGAATTAATCAACATAAATGTGAAAACATACGATTTATTTCCTGTTTTTATAGAACATAAAGTGTACGTATTCGTAGTATTTTAAACATTGAATCTTTAGAATCAGTTGACGTGCTATTTGTCGCCCTCTTCTGGTATATTTTAGGAACTGCAACATATGCTCACAAAGTCCAGCTTACTCCCATTGTAAAATCTCTCAAAATAGATCATTTTTTCAGCCGCAAGGAACAATTAATATTAAATCCATTAGTTTCAATCAGAAACCAATGCAAATCAATTGATCACTCAATTGATTTGCCACACTGACCTTTGAGTTCTGGGAGATTATTTAGATTAATATGGACATGGAGAGGGATGCCATTTTGTCAAACATTACAGGTAAATGTACTGCTTTAAAAATGGAAAATCTAACAGTTTCCACAGAAACTCAGCTCAACACTCAACTTTTAACTATCAGGTTAAAACAACGACACTAACATCACTTGTAAAGTCAGCCACAGAGGAGACTGATTCTGAATATAAACTCAGTTTCAAAAGCTATGCGGTTTATAAAAATCACCTTGTTTCTTCTTCTAGCTTCTAAAAATAATTAAACTTCTTAGTAATAGCTTCTTTTAGAAGATTTTAGCCTCTCAAAAAGCTAAAACGAAATAAAAGAGAAGCTAAAATTACCAATGATACCAGAGTAAAGGTAGCTGGAGCTCTTCATCTAAACTTCAGTGTAGGTTTCCCATATAGTCAAAGTATGGGCTAAATATAAGAAAGAAAATAAGCTATAAAATTACATTCTACCACTTCTGCAGTTGTCTGTAGTTGTTTAGGTTGTAAAATGTGCACCATTATAAGAATATAAGACATTATCATTTCTACAGAAATCATCATGTTGCACTACAGTTGCACTACAGAAACTGAAACAAACTTGAACTTGTTTTTATGCGTCAACTGAGTTCAAAACAATCATTTCCTGTAAATACAAGGAAATGATCTCTTTTTACCAAGTAAAAAATAAGCTCCGTTTAACAGAAAATGCATTAATTACAAATGGTAAGAGACGAGTTTAACTGCAACAACACATGAAGGATCTATTAAAACAGAGGGCTGTGGGCTTTTTGTTCATGCGACAGAGTTTGTAGGAAACTGGCTCAACCCCAAATTATGCAGAAACTATTCTTGTCTGAAAGGTTGCTAAGAATGATAATAGTTTTCTGTCATACGTAATGTGATGTTTCTAATTCTTTTATAAATGGTGATTTGTTTTGTTGTTTGTATATGCAAGGTTTGAGCGTTTATTGTGGCCAATATGGTGAATATGTTTAGGGCTGTGCTTCTCGAAAAAGGTATTAACGTTTTACTTAGTATTCACACAGAATTGACGTGTTGAAATGGTGCCTCTTCTGAGAACCAAGTGACAGACAGACTTATGTTACAAAGAATCGTTTTGCATTTAAACTTTAACAGAAAATCTAAAGGGTTTGAAAGAAAAACAAATGTCATAATTGTTATTCTAAATATTTAATTTCCCCAAGAATATAGAATAGATTCCTTATTTTTTAATTGTGTTGGTAAATTTGGATGGATATCCAGGGACAGTGAAATAAAATATTTGCAGTCCAAACAGTCCAAAAGTCAAACATCCACTGTCACTTGAAACTACTTGCTTATTAAAACCCCTGGAAATATTCAAATCCATTTTAAAGGGGGCTATTCAAAGGAAAAACATTTTGGATTCATGCATCAAGACAAGAGTGATTTCACATCCACATGTATGAAACATATTCTGGTTCTTCCATTTATGTGTGCACAATGTTTTAGTAATCTATGCTAGGGTTTCTCAACCCTGGTCACCAGGTCCTGCTGTCCCGTGTGTTTAAGTGCTTCGTTCCTGCCACAAACCTTACTTTAATGAATACATGATTATTAACACACTTCTGCAGCACATAATGGGATGCCGACAAGGCAAAAGCAATCACTTGGATCTGGTTTACTGGAGCAGAGACAGATCTAAAACATGAAGTCCTCTGAGCCCTGAGGCCCAGCACTGATCTATGCAACTCTTTGTAAAGGCTGCCAAAAAAAAAAAAAAATAGAATTTTATTTGCATGATCATTTTGTTTTGCTCTTTTCCCTCTTTGTCCTTAAAATAAACTCATTTAAAAGAATCTGTGTTGTTACCTAGCAACAAAAGGAGACTTCAAATAATTTGAAATCCAACTGTTATGACAGTGGATGTCCCGAGTCTGACTGTTAGAGTTAAAAATGTCCCTCCATTTCTCAGCATGAGGAGCGAATATTACCCCAGTGGAAATGTTTCTCACTACATATGCTGGATAAGCCAACAAGGGGATTTCAAATATCAAAGCTTTGTATTCTCAAACATGTCTGCACAGCACCTCATGTTCTCTGTCATTAGCATGGTGACAAACAGCCACCGCATCTCTAAAAGGCATGAGAACATCAGTGTTGCATGCTTTGATAATGAGGAACCAAAAGAAAACATCACAGGCATACAAGACTCTGACAAAGGAGGCCCATTTTCACAGCTAAACCACGACTTGTTACCTCTGCTTTGACATTTAACTCTCTTGCCTGACTTCTTAATATGACCATTGTGGGAAGAGGACCAAGTGTAGTCCATTTCAACATTTACAATGGCATGGTTTGAAGCTGTTATTTCAGTAACACTTTATTTGAAGGGGTGTGCATAAGACTGACATGACACTGTTATAAACATGACATAACACTTGTCACAAACATAAAGAAGTCTTTATGAATGTTTATGACAGTTGTCATGAAATGTCATTGAAAGTCCATTAAAAATGCCAACTTTGCATTAAATTATCATAATTTACAAAATCATCCAAAGTTGGTACTTTTAATGGACTTTTAATGCAACTTTTAGAGCAACTTTGCATTAAAAGTGTCATTATTTACCGAATGACACTTCATGACAACTGTCATAAACATTCATAAAGACTTTTTTATGTTCATAGCAGGTGTTATGTCATGTTTATGTCAGTCTTATGCACACCCCTTCAAATAAAGAGTTACCGCTATGTTGCCCTTTCGGAGCCCAAAGTTTGGTTCAAACGTTTCTTTTCTGATTAAGGTTCTACTGTCAGTAAGCATGTGTTGTTCCACTATAGGATGTAACGGGTAAAGATTTTGATTAATTCATATATTTCCAGGTTTTACCTATTGATATTTCTATAAACTAGCTGTTGAAATATAAAACTGCACAATGGGACAGTTGGTCGTGTTGTTGCCTTGCAGCAAGAAAGTCTTTCTGCAAGAGGTTTGCATTTTCTCCCTGTGCATGTGCGGGCTATTTGTGGTTACTCTAGCTTCCTCCCACAGTCCAGAAATATGACTGTTAGATCAAATGGTATAAGTGTGTGTGGTTCTTGGTCCTCTATGTCTCTGTGTAGTTCTGTGATGGACTGGCAACCTGTCCTATGTGTACGCCGCATCTCAGCCAATGGCTGCTGGACCAAGGCACAGGCCCCTCTGCAACCCTACACGGATAAGTGGACATAGACAGCCATACTGCTCAAAAACCCACAGAAAGCTACAGTTCTTTTTAAATATTTCATGCATCCCTTCTTTTAAAAAGCTTTTTTTTTCACATTTGGTACATTTCTGATTCAGATAAGTTATTCATGCACTTCAATGCAAACTTTGTTCTCGTGTTATGATTGCAACTGACCAATATTGCCCTTGTAAACAAAAGGAGGAACTCATCACTATCAGCAAATGATACTGCTGTTGTCATGACAAAAAATACTCTTTAACACTTTTTAAAAGAGCCCTCTTTAGTGATATTATTGGAGAACAACTTATCTCTAGATATAATATACATAATACAAAAAAATTACTTTCAGATGAATCAGCAATATCAAAAAACAACAGATGAAATAGGTGCAACAAGTTCATTTTTAATTCTGCTAAGTCTTAATTGTTTCTAATCACCATTACTGAATGTGCTAAGCAGCTCAGGAGTCAGTGTCTCATATCGTGAAGAAAAATGAAGCAATTGACATAAAAACTGTTCAACATCCTTCTCCCATCAAATTTTGTTTCCAAGATTCTTAATTGTCTGAATTTAGTTGAGCTGCAGTGTAATCTTCCTGTTTGTTCCTGTTAATAGAAAAAAGTCTTCCACTACCATCATTACGACACTAACAGAAAAAGGAAATGGGAGTTTGGATTTGAACTGGGTTGCATTCTTTAGGAAAGGTGACATTAAAACTAAAGAGTTACTGGTAGTGAAAATATGGACTTTCACAACATGCAGAAGTTGTGTTAGAAGTGACTTCCACATGGAAATTGTGATGATGTCCATCTTTATGAATTATTATTAGGTTGTATGAGGTGGATGTTTGATCATTTTATTTTATAGATGACAGTGATAATAGCACTGGGAGGAAGTCACAACATGGTAACAGTTTAACCAAATATGTAAAAAATATTTGCAAAAAGTATTTTTGTGAAAGTTATATTCCGCAGCTTTAAATAGTTGTTTACATGTTGCCTCATATGGCAGGACATTTTTCGTGAGATGACATATTGCCATTTTAGGCAGTGTGCGGAGAATAATTAGGTTTGACCCTTGACAGAGAAAGCAGCTGCACTGAAATAACCTGATTCTATGCACAATATATAGTACAGTGTTCAATTAATAATGTGATAATAGGGGAAATATTTGTTGCCATCTTAAATTAAAAATAAGTTCTCTATCTTCATCCAGTCAGTTTAAAATTATCACTTGAAATAATTCCTGTTGTGGCCAGCAGGAGGATGACAACAGTCGATGTTCACATCCAAACCCCATACAGATTGGCCTGCACACCTGGGATTCAAATCACCTCGCAACTGCCTTTGGCATTGTAGCAAAAGCAAGTTTGTTTTCAGGAGGAACTAAGAAGCAGTGATGTGTAGCGGGACTTCCTGTAATGTAAAGAACAAAGATGTAGAAAAGGAGGAGGAAGAGCATAAGAGTCAGTTCAGAGAGGAAGCAGAAAGCAGAGGTCAGTGAGGGGGAACTAGCTACAGATTCAGCAAGAAAAAGGTAAGATTTTTCATTTTCAACACAATCTCTCTGATTCTTATAATGACTCTGTTGTGATGTCCTAATGTTAGTTTTTAAATGAACCATATTTACTGGGCTAAATTCACAGTTATGTCTATGTATTTAATTATGCTGATGATGGTTTATAGCCTCAGATAAGAAGATTTTTGTCAAGTTATGTTTACAAACCCATTAAGTAAAAATACTTAAAGCAATATAAGACTAATGGAGCTTACCACATCCTGTTTTTAAATCTGGGCTGACAGGTATGAAGGGGTCTCTGAACCAGGTTCACTAAAATATTATTCTTGTGTCCTAATTTCTTTTTATTCAAGCTCAGTAATAGAATGTGTTCTTTCCAGGGACAACTGTCTTATACTGACAAGATGTTTGCTCTGATTTGGGTAACTCTGCTCTTTACTGCAACAGGTAAAAGAAACAATGTTTAAACATTTTTAATGAATAATAGCTTTTTTTATTTAAATGGCTGTATAAAATACAATTATTAAACTGAAATGTAAAGTGAAGTAATGAGTGTCAGCATATTATACATAAAATATTATGTATACTATGTATAATGGGTCTCCTCATTTATGAGTCTAAAAGTTTTTTGTTGCTGGTTTTCTGTTTCTTCTTTTCATTCCAGGTTCAGTGCAGAGCGATAACAAGACATGTGAGAGTAAACCATTCACTCTTACTCTAAAACCGACACACCAAACAGCAGCAGCTGGACAATGTGTTGTTTTTGAATGTTCATTTGAAAATAATGTCACCAGCTTTGCTTGGTGCAAAACTGACCAATCTGGAGAATGTAACATAGAAATATTTAACTCTAGTAAAAATAGCACAGCCGGCTCTGAAATTGGAGGTCGAGTGTCTTTGCTGGAGCCTGATCTAAAGAAGAAGAACTGCAGCATCATCATCAAAAACCTTACAACTTCAGACGCTGGAGTTTATAAAATCAGAGCTGGAGCTGCGGACAACTGCACACATGTTTCTAAAGCAAACATTACTGTTGAAGGTATACATGAAAACAGTTAAAATAAATTAATAAAGTAGCTCTCATTCCCATTCACAGGATATAATGTCTCACCAACTATCTTTCATTTCTATTCTTCAAACAGTTCAGGAAATAAATATCACATCAGAGATCGCCCTTCTGGAGGACAAAAACATGACTTTGACCTGTTCAGTTCCTGCTTTCTGCTTTGGATCTAAACCTCAGTTCACCTGGATGTTTGGAGAAGAAGGAAAGAAGGAAATGCTGGCAATCACAGACAATAACACTGAATTCATGATTAATATGATGAATCCCACACAAAGCCACACCTCAAGCCTGACCTTTAAACCCTCAGCTAAACATTACAATATGATCGTTACCTGCAAGGCCGACTTTCCTGGCAACACATCCATAGAGAAAACTCTTAACATGAGCTGTGAGTATTAATGAAGCGTTTTACTATTTCACTTTAATATTTACTTTAGAAAAATTGTTATACACACACACACACACCCCCCCCCACACACACACACATATATATATATATATTCCAGTAATATATTACTGATATAAATTTGTTATAAAAGTATTACTGATTGCACTTTAAAAATTAGGTAACTTTATGTTATTAAAGGTAAAGTTTAAACAGTAATGATTTCTTGGTTAATGTCAAGTTGTCATAACAAAGACAATTTGAATAATGTCAACTTTGCATTAAAAGTGTCATAATTTACCGAATGACGCTTTATGACAACAGTCATAAATATTCATGAAGGCTTATTCATGTTCATGACAGGTGTTATGTCATGTTTATGAAAGTGTCATGGCAGTCTTATTCACCCCCCTTCAAATAAAGTGTTACCAACTTTTTTCTCTGTGTTGACAGTTTCCCCCAGGATCAGCAGCAGCTCTCGTTGTTGGACTCAGTCAAATCTCCTGACCTGTGTTTGTATTAGTGAAGGGTTTCCTTCCCCAAACATCACTTGGTCGCTGTTGGACAGCATCTCTGAGTACAGCCTGTCAACCAATGTCTCAGCACTCTCAGTTACAAGTAACATAACTGTGCCTTTAAAGAAATTTAGCAACTTTACTGTTGAGTGTGTCAGCAGGAATAATATTGGTGAAACCAAAAAAAACCTTTCCATCTCAAAAGCAAATCAGCCAGGAAATTCAAGTAAGTCTTTTCAAACAGATGCTGTACATTAAACTGGAAACTTGTATTGTGTATAACATTCGATTTATTTTACTCCAATTTTACAAATGGTAGATACTTCTGACAAATCAATTAAGTAAATATTTACAACTACAATATAACCAAAATATTTCATTTAAGCTTGTATTATTTATAAAATTACATTTATTTTACTCTGATTTTTTCTTTCTCTCCTGCAGATCATCAAAATTTATTCAGTCGTTTGGTAGAACTTTTTAAAGGAAAGATGATTTCTGTCCTGATTGTTTTCGGAGTTGGATTTCTGACCGGATCACTGGTTACAACCTTGATTGCTTGCCTTGTGGCAAAATGCCACAGGTACTGTGTTTTTTTGTTTTTTTTTCAATACATTTTACATAACTAGTCAAAGTTTTTCTGCCAATGAACTAATTCCATTATTTTCTTCTTTTGCATGTATCCTAAAAAAAATAACTCCTCCAAACATCAAGAGTTATTTTTATCATTTATTTGCAATTATCAACTGCAGTCATTAAACTGATTTTGAGAAATGATTTATACTGCCTAATAAATTAATACTTTTCAGATTATAATGTGTGACAGTTCTGCAGATTATAATGTGACAGTTCTGCTTTTGTTTTGTTTTTTGTTTTGGTCTTGACCCACCTTTGATTGCTTTTTAGAAACAAAAAGAAGAACTCTGATTCTACTGACGAGCTGGAACTGGTAAACGCTGAAGCTGTTTTCAAGGTACTTTGACCTACTCATTTTTAAACATGGCAAAATGTTGGGTAGTTTACTTATAGGATTTATCAGAACACGTAGTAAAATAATGAAGATATTAGTTTTGACTGTATTGACAATAATCCAATTTCATCAATTTAATATCTAATTTACAACAATGTTTATGTTTACATTAAAAATGAGTTACGAAGCTCTCTTGTAATAAAAAAAATGATTTTGATTAAAATTGTTCTGACAGATTTCCATATTCTACAATATAAAATTAAAACAGTCAGTGTATCTAGCAGTTTTCCACAAATCAGCCATGTTTTGTCACATCAGTGGATTCTCATCAAAGGTGATGAAGAAACTAAACTTTTAAAAAGTCATCTTACATTAGCATTGCCAACGAGCTAAACCTTGATTTGGAACTTCAGTAGAGAATATTCTGGAAATATGTTTGACTTGTTGTGAATTACTTCATCTTCATTCATCTTCACATTATACATTGTCTTTGAACAGTTAATTTGCTGACTATTACCTGACATGTTTAATTCTTACATTTTACAATAGGACTGGGATAACGAAGTACCTCACGTAGAGAATAATGGTGTCCTTGACATAATGGCACAGGATGATGAGACCCTCGTTTTCCAGGATGATGGCATCCAGAACCAAGCGGCTGCAGAATGTGAAGAGGAGCTTCATGGGGACTTGACAGACTTGGACATGTCACCAAAGGAAGCCGTGTACTCGGACATTGACTTCTCTGCACTGAAAGAGAAGGATCCTGCAGATGCCAAAAAGAAAGAGGATACGACAGAGACTGAATATGCCGAGATCAAGAGAGGGGAAATGGAGGAGGTGCAAGAAAACGAAGGAATGGACTGTAAAATGTTGGAGGGAATTGATGAAACGGAGGTGATGATAGAGCATCAGGAGGAGGCAAAACAGAATGTGGTGGCTGAAGAGGTAATAGGAGAGGCTGACCCACTTTATCACAACAAAAATGAAGTCATGGATGAGAACTGAACACTGTACATACGTCTTTCCTCTTTATAGAAGACATATTTGCATGGGAGAGGCATTTCTTGCATTTTTGAGAGCTTATATTTAGAACAAGTAAAGCAAGAAGGTGGGTGAATATGTAATGAGCACTTGAAGAACAAAAAATAAGAAGCTATTAAATTCAAGCTTGTACAAAAGAAACGGTAGCATGAAGGCAAATCAGAAAAAAGCTTGAATCCTCTGACAGTTTGCATTTCAACACCTTCAGCAGCTAATTCGTCCTCTGACTAGTCGAAGGTGATCAAGCTGAATAATGGAAAGTTACATAACGATGTCTCAGGGTTTTAGTATATGGCTGGCTGGCGTTTGCACAAAGCAAAAAAAAAAAAAAAATCCAAGTCAGATTCCAGTCAAGCTTCTTTTTTACAAAACAAATATTTTTATGTAGCATTTTATTTTTTATTTTTTTAACAAAACAATGCATTTTGACAAGCTATTATGTGTGTTATATTTACTATGTATAGAGTATCAGCTGAAATAAAATGTGTCTTTCTTTTGGCAGTACCTTTGTTGTATATGCACGTTTGCTGTAACAAACTGAGACATTACACTTCATTGCTTTGAAATGTAGGATGCAATTTTCTTGACCAAAACCTACTTCCCTTTTTGGGCATGTGAGAGGTGTAAGAGTGGTCTAAAATATTTGCTACATTAGAGCCTTGAAACTTTGAGCCTTGAGTCTTGAAACTTTGACTCAAGAGGTTGGCTTTAACATTCCGACTTCTTATGTGAGACTCTCTTTTTTTGAATGTGTGTAAATTTACAAACTGTGACCATTTTTAGCACCAATGATAGGAAAGTGTCACTCTTAGGTAGAATGTGTAATATAGAAAGAAATGGACAAACACAGTGGAGCCCTTTGGGGAAGTACATAAATATTCAACAGAGAGACTTCGCTGTGAACAGAAGCTGTAGGTATTGCACCATATGAAACCTAAAAGGTGCTTCCTCAAGATGAAAACTCCAAGTAATGATTGCATTCATCAAGTAACAGTTATTTTTCTCGACACCCTTACTGCTGAAAAAAAAAAAGTCATTTATAGCACTTAGTGTTATGCACATTTTTAAAATCTATGTTGAAGGAAATGACAGAGCGTACTACACTGTCGGTGCCTCAAGATGGCTAGTTTCCTCTTTGTTTATTTATACACCAATGTGTTTGTGTAAGTGCCCTAAACTTCCCTTTCCTACAAACTACAAAACAAGACTTTGCTATTCTTCTTGCAATAAGTGTTTGAAGTCAAATGCATAAAAGGTAAACTGCTAAAGTTAAGTTTGTTACTGTATTTTTGTGTAGTTGGTGAGAAGGAAGCCGAGATTAGGCAACAAGGGTGCATACCAAAAGAGGGAAGAGGCAGGGGAAGTAAAGAAAGAGTCTCACATTAAAAATAACCAGAGAGAGAAATACAGAAGAAAATGGCTTGCAGGTAAAAGGCAATATATTTATAATTTCTTTCTAGATCAATTTAATGAAGTATTTGTTGACATTTTTAAAATGTTAGCCATCGTGTGCTGGGTAAAATAGAAATTATTTCACGGGGACTGAGTAATACCCATAGATGTGAAATTTACAGCTGTTACTGGGGAGTTTCTGGGTGCTTGAATGAATTCCTGTGGGACTGGTGCAGTCAAATTTCTGTGTGAATTACATGAACATCCTGTATGAACATCTGTGTTGACAGGTGTGGCTCTTCCTGATTCAGTTTGATCATCTTTGTATACGCAAGAAAAACTTGTCTTCACCCAGAGAGTGACAGGACTAAATCAAGATGTTTATCCTCACTTGGCTAATTTTACTCTTCATCAGTTCCAGCTCAGGTATAAAGCATATTTCAAAAGAACTCTGTTACTAAAAGTAAATGAGCCTAACTCTTTAAATCCACAATGCCTTGTTGAATACTTTTAGCCTCTCTTGTCCAGTTCCCTCTCATCATTACAACATAAAACTGAAGGGCAATTTTTAGTAAGATTTGCTAATTTTAACTAGAGCTATTAATGTGACGTGACCAAAAAAGTATGTGGGTGTTGCATTTCTACATTTCTGTTTCAAATATATATGCTGTACACGACTACATGACTACAGAAAACCCAACAACAAACGGTCTAAGGAACATCTGAGTGACAACACAAGAGATTAATAAAGAAGTTTAAAAGACATTGGATAGTCTATTTACTTCGTATTTGCATTATTCAGCAAAATGAATGACTACATTAGCTGTTGCTCTTCGCTTCCTTATTTACAGTATCCCCTTTCCAAAGTATAGCTTTCTATGTTTCAGCCTCTTCAGAAATGAGTGGAAGCCTCACACTGATGATTCCACCGCTGACAGAAGGACAACAAACCAATCTGACTTGCACCGCTAACCCCTGCTCTACCGGCGAAACTCCTGTCTTTGCATGGAAATG
>NW_006799998.1:724028-823475 GCF_000485575.1 Poecilia formosa
CCACCTGCTGATAAATTACCATCTACTTTTCTTATGGCCAAGTGATTTCACTTAATTCATGCAGTTACTGTGTCTGCCAGTAGGAGGAGACAAACTTTCTGCACTTTAGCTTCAGAAAACAACAGATTCCTCTTTTCACAGAATAGTTGATACATTAATGACAAAACATCTGAGCAACTTGACTAAATGGATTATTATTATTATTGCTGTCATAAATAAGCATACAGAAGAAAAAGCATAAAATGTTACTTTTTTTCCTTTTTTGGGTAGCAAATTAAAAATGACTTATTTGCAAGGAGCTTTTCTGCATTTTATATTTTTATGTTTAGCTTTGTTTTAAATCATGTTTTTATTTTCTAGTAATGGCTTTTAAATTGATTATTTTTTTCATCTACTTTCCCCCCAGTATTTTAGATTTATTGTACATGCCTGAATAAACTGAATTATTTTTAGTGTTTTCCAGCTTCATTTATTTGTGTAAAATCTTGATTTATTTGTTGAAATTTATATAGTTCTAAATTTATTTATTTTTTTCATACTTTATGATTTCAATGTTATTTTAAGTTTGTCTCCAATGATTTCCTGTCTTTTATATGTTTTATTCTAATTAAATCCTCTATTTAGTTGACTATTTTTCCTGAAAAGCTCTTTGTCTTGCATTTGACTTCTTAAAAAGTGACTTATGCATAAGATCTAATTCCAGACTGAATTTTGTAAAAGTTCTTCTCTTATTTCAATCTGTTCAATAATCCTCTTGATATCATCTTGTCTCAGATGTGAATAAATTAGAAATCAGCGGAGACAAAACCATTAATGAGGGTGACGCCCTGAATCTGACCTGCCGCTTTGATGGTTTTCCTCAAACTCTCCTCATCTGGACCAAACTTGGCTCCAACACAAGCATGACCAATGGCACTGGAGCAGCCACCCTCTTCATGAGCAAAGTAACAGAAAAGGATTCTGGTCAGTACATGTGCACAGCACAGAACCAGAACAGGAATCTGACAGTGGACGTAGCAGTGAGATGTGAGTTTACACATTATTGAATGTTTTCTTCTGGGCAGTATTTTTGCTATGCAAACCATCTGAACAAAATCTTGAAGCAAGACATTAACATTACTATGATAAGTACTCAGCAAAACCTTTCAATATTTCTGTGATATTACATGAATTCATAAGCATCATGACTTATGAACAACTCATGATTATTACCGTATTGCTAGCACTTTCTACTTTTGTGCTGAGACAGGTTTTGGGGTATCATTATCTCAGTAATGCTAATGTCAGTCATTAGAGACTTCAGACATAACTTGCACTTGAAAAAATTAGGTGTCCATCTCAGCATTGTGTGTGTTTTTTTTTTAAAGGGATTCAATATACTTTGTTTAGTTATTTTGAACTTCACTAAATTTTGTTTTAAAGATGAGAAAAAACTTAAAATCACTGAAGAAACAATGTTAAAAGCAATGATGTCAGTAACGGGTTACGAAGTAACTTCTCACATCTTAAATTTCTGCCACATGTCCTTTCTGCAAAAACTACGTAAAACACAAAGGATGTGTGAGACAGCCGCTCACCCTTCATTTCAGATAAACCACCCAATAATAAGGGAACCAGTTTTATAAAGGACTAAAAACAATCAAATCTATTTTAAAAGAAGACATGAAAAACAAGATTTTGAAAACTTGTATTAGAATAAAAGGGAAATCTTACATCTTCCAAACATACAAAAAAAAAAAAAACATTTACCTAATATATGGGGAAAACTTAGTGTACGGTTTAATGTCATTTATCACACTTAATTTGCTTTTGATAACTTTAACATATTGAAATTAGATGTGTAAAATCATCTTATGCAGCATAATTGTTTATATTTTTGTTTTTTTTTTTTAACCATGATTGTGTCTCCCTGCAGTGCGACCTCAGATCCTAGATCAGTCTGACTGTAAGTCTCAGCAGGACGTCCTGACCTGTGTGTGCATCAGTCAAGGCTTCCCTTCACCCACAATTACATGGGAATCATTGCAGAATCCCATCAACTACTCCATCAGCACTGTTGTACTGAACCACACAGTCACAAGCACCGTCTCCATAAACATGAAAGGCGTCTCCAATATTTCTGCTGTTTGCATCAGCAGTAATACAAACGGGAAAACAAGCAGGAATCTTTCTATAACTGAGGTGGAAGGTGAAGGTTAGTGGAAATCTTTAAATGTGCAAATCTTTAAATCTGTGCACGTAGATGTTTTTGTTGTAGTAATTTACTCCTTGTTGCAGGGAACATCACAAACTATCTATGGACTTTCACACAGATGGGTATAATAATTCCCTTTCTGATTGGGGTGTTAGTTTCAGCATCCATTTCCTGCTTGTTGTGGCTGTGCTGCAGGTAAACTTTTAATTTTCTCCTTAGAGATTTTTGCTTATGTATCCAAATATAAGAATGTGTCACTGACCGAGATCACCTACTTATTTTTTTTTAAGTGTTCTACTAGAAAGATTTGTAGATAACAATTTTAATGCTCATTGCTGATGATAGAAGTCTTCTAGAAAATTAATTGAACAGGATAGAACTAAATTAAAAGAAGAAAACAAAATATTTCTTAATAATAGATGTGATTTTAAGTTCCATGCCAATTGTATTGTAATAATTATTGCTGTTTATTTATTTTTCTTTGCAGGAAAAAGCACAAGTCTCATGGAAGTACGTCTGAGACTCTAGAGATGGTAATGACTCAAGAGGTAATTCACATTATTAGGCAACTCCGTCACTGTGAGTTTAGTGACATCTGGTGGTTATGATCAGAAAGTATTAAAGGCCTTGAGTTATATCAGCTCATTTAATATCGCGTGAAATGTTGCATCTTCAGCTTGACTTCTTTTTACGCTTTACATAGACAAACGGTGGTCACACAGTGGATTATGAGCCAATTCCGGCCAGAGGGACAGCTGGAGGATCCAATGGCTCAGAAGCTGGAACATCAGATATAGAATATTCTGATATTCATTTGTTGATCAAACAAGACGCTGCAAGCCCTTCAGGGAACAAACCAAAGGAAGAAGTCACAGATTATGCTAAGATTAAGCCAAAAAGAGAAAGAAAGATGGAAGAGGGAGAAGGGCGTGAAGAAGAGGAGGAGATGAAACTCGCCTCTGTGCCAGAGGATGAGGAGAGCGAGACTGTGGCAGTGTATTCTAATGTGACAAACCTGAAGGATCAAATGTAAGAATCATTAACTTTAGTAGACTGAAGATGAAAACATCACTGTAGTTGACTGTATTTATGCGTCAGCTGTCTTGAACATGAAACAAAAATTCTAGAGAGAAAAAAGATAGAAATGTCATATTCACAATCCAAACTGATGGATGTTTAAGTTAACAAGAAACCACTGTGCTGAAAGATGGGAAAGTGGCTTCTGGTAAAGCAAGCAGGTGTCAGATGTGTTTTGCATGTGGAGTTCCTCTTAAGGAACAAAGTGAAACTGGGCTAAGTTAGTTAAAAGGTTTTTGAACAGCAGTGCATGTCCCCATAACATTGTTCCTCTTTATTGTATGACTCAAAAAAGCTTCTTCTATTTTCTCAGTTTGTTTGACTTAGCTAAACAAAAGGATTGCTTATAATTGCTCAGGTTTAAGCATTGCAGCAGAAATTAAAATTCTGTTGAATAACCCAGCAGAAATGTTTTGTACAAAGAAAATACTTTTTAAGTGCTTTATGTTTTACCTTATTCTACCAGCTATATTACACTGACGGTACACTGCTGCATAGATTGGGAGTCAACACGTTCTCGCAGTTCCTATGTGCAGAGTAGTGTAGCTAGAACTCATTACAATTGAGTGACTGTGTGATACCATGAAACCAATACTTATCCTAACTGTATAAGGGCCTTGTTGCTGTGAAAAAAACTTGGCTATTAGACATGCTGGTAATTTTGTAAATAAATACCATGTTTCCTTAAATTTGTGCTTACCAGTGAGAATTTGTAGTGCACAAGTATCTGCAACCTGCTGAGAGAATGCCTTTGTTTGCACAATAAATCACATTTCATCAGTCAGTTCATGCATAAAGAGTGCTTTGCATAAAGGTTATTGTACATGGTAATGTAAAATTTGCAAGCTTCATTTATTTCATTAGGACTGTTTAATAATAGACAAGCAAGAAGTATTAAACTTATTTGTGACGTGGAAAGAAATTACACAAATAAAATGTCTGAAAACTTTGCTGGCGTCTTCTAATTCTTTCACCTCTACAATGAATTCGGGACAAACAATTCTCCCAAAATCCACGTAATTTGCAAACACAAATATTACTTGTGTGATTTAATCTCAATATAATTTGAGCTGTTCTGCGGCCTCAGAGGCTCATCAGAGAGCTTCAGTGAGCAAACAGCGTTATGAAGACCAACTAAGACACCAGATAGGCCAGAAATAAAGCTGTGGAGAAACATAAAGCTGGATTAGAAAGTAAAACATCCCAAACTTTGAGCTCCTCAAGAAGAACTGCTCATCCATCAGCTAACAACAGAACCACTACTCCACAACTGCAAGCCTACCTATGCAAAGTCGCTTACATAAATTGACATGGGAGGAAGAGTATGTATCAGTGAAGCAGCAGAGAGGCCCAGGATCAGATCTTCCCAGGTGAAGAAGCAGACGGCATCTTGGAACAAGACATGTCAGAACCGGAAGACATGATGAAAAACCCCTAAAGATGCCTCAGAGGTAATAGAGTATATAGTAAAGAATATATTTATGTTGAAAAACAAAGCTATCAATTGGTCTTAATTTCCATATCAAGTTGCAGGCAATAAAACACCAATAAAAAAATTTAATTCCGGATAATTCCAGGGCCCAAAAGTCTGGTCACCTCCAATGCATAACATTTTTCCAACATTTCTACCCTCCTTCAAAGTGGAGGGTAGAAATGTGTCTTAGTTAATGTGTCTTAGTTTTTTAGGTGGAGATGTTGCTTCAGGTAAGTATTATCTGCATACACAGTATGCATGCATTGGATTTACCTGATATAGGATATAGGATTAAGGCTGAGCCAGCAAGATTAGAATGTTCCACTAGCTGGACGAACACTTTAAATAGATCAGTCAGGTGCTGCAGTCTTGCAGAAGGAATCAGCACCGATATCTAATTAAATCCAGGGACCTGTTGCTGCTTTCAATAGTCAGGTAAGTGTGTGAAATTCTTAAGGCATAAAATTAGGTACTTTCATTTTCAATGTGCTATTGTGCAGGCTGTTTGTCACATAGGCTTTATGAGGCTCAAACCATTTCTATGAATGAATTGCAACACGTTGAAGGTCAAGAGAGTTAAGACTTTGCAAACTTTGCAAAATCTTTAAAATCAACTTCATGATTTCATTGTACTCAGAGGGTTTATGCTACAGGATATTGTGGAACCGCTTGCTTATCTCTCAATCCCTTCTGGCCAGGAACTGATTTGCATAAGGTTCAAGCAGGGGAAACTGTACCCTGCAGTAGAGGCTTGCCCCAAAAAACTGTTGTCCTTAAAGTCCTAATTATAAAAAGTAATGAGTTGTTTACCCAGAAGCGCCTTATTGACTTGAAGTTGAACATTAATTCACCAAAAATATATAACTGTAAATTGCAAAAGGTCGTGACCCTGCATCAAACACAGTCTGCAAGCAGACGTCCAATTCGCAATAAATGAAACGTCGGCTGAAGGTGACAGACCGTCACAGTTTAATACATTCACTCATTGTTTCTTAACAATGACTTGCGTGTATTTTTTAAGAGAATCAGCATATTTCACTTGTTAGCTTTAAATTACAATAAACACAAGAACAGTTCAATATGCAATAAACAAAACGTCGGCTGAAGGTGACAGATGGTCCAATGATCAAACTCCTCTGGGTAACGTTCTATATCTGAGCATTGGAGATACGTTTTATTTGCCTCAAGAATCATCATCTGAGCTATGCAGTGCGGAAAGATACCTTTACTTCTCATCAAGAGTGGTTTAGGAATGTAAAACGGTACACAGAACTATCAACTGCAGATTTTATTATCTTAAACATATATGTGAGACTTTCTGATCAAAGTAATGTCAGTTACCTTAATGTAATGCCCATCCTCATTTTCTCACAGGAATGGCGGATGTCTTCAAAGGCCTAAACCTGATTGAAACTCTCAAAGAGTCAATGGAGAGCAACAAGTTATCTGATGTGAAGGAGGCCGTGGAAGATCTTCTCATCAGTAGGATAAACCTCGCTGTTGTGGGGGAACGTGGAGAAGAAAAAGTTTCCCTCATGAACTCCCTTCGTGGCCTTGGGCCTGAAGATGAGGGTTCAGCCCCTTCTCAATCTCTTGTTGAACCAGAGGAAGTAGATGGCTACCCACATCCGAAACACCCTGACTTCCGACTCTGGGACCTACCGCCTGTCCCGGCCACATCCCCATTTGAACCAGAGGGATACATGAACAGATATAAGTTCCTTCGTTATAATGCTGTTTTTATGACATTCACGCAAATAATACAACCCAACAGTGTGGATGTCTTTTTGGAGGCTCTTTCTCTGCAAAGACAAACGGTGTACTTTCTTCTCTTAGCTTCTGTGAAAGACACAGATAAGAGCCTGGAAGAAAAGAGGAAAGCCAGTCTGGAAGTACTGAAATCACAGGGTGTGAAACAACCTAAAGTTTACCTGGTTAAACCTTCCAATCTTGAGAAATTTGACTTTCCTGACCTCCTGGCATGCATGGCCGCAGACCTTCCTGAGATCCGAGCTCACGCCCTTCTGCTGGCTTTACCGACACTCACATTAACAATGGTCACCCAGAAAAAGGACGCATTTAAAGCACTTATATGGGCAGCTGCCTCCCTGTCCGGAGGGATGTCAGCCATTCCTGTTCCTCTTGTAGCATCCATGGTGGACTCGAGCATTGCTGTGCGGATTTTGACAAAAGCCCAGTTATCTCTGTGCGTGGATGATGAGTCGGTTGAGCGGCTGGCTCGACAGCGGCACCTGGAGCCAGCAAGACTTAAAGAGCTGAGAACTTGTGGGTTATCAGTGGAGGTCACCAAGGTGGAGGTTAAAAAAAGGCTTGCAGCAGCTGAGAAGGACTTGGCTACAGTTTCGTCGAAGTTGGTGGAAATGGCATTGCCTAGACATGCTCGTTCAGCCAGCCGCTCCTTCACTGCGATGTTGCAAGCTTTAAATGGTGCTATTGATGAAATGGCTGCTGATGCTGAGAAGATAGTGGCAGCTGCTTTGGGAGGGGGAAAATGAAAACAAAACCCTGTTTGTGTATGCCAATTCCTGTTTCTACGCAAAGTAACATCACTTTTATGTTTAAGGCTTTTATTTATGGATCAACAGATAGGTATTGAACACTTCGATGTTGTTCGTAGTGAGTATGCATGGCATTAAATTCACATCAGATGTTGTTACCCAGGTAATCCAAACATAAATAAATCCAAATAAATTACACCATAAATTATGTCAAACTGAAATAACACAAGGTATAAATATTGAACATGTGTTCTGAAATTTATTTAGTACTTAATAGAATAGCTTTTTTGTAATGACAGTATCAGAATATCTCCCACGTGGGAAAACTAATTACATAATTGAATTTTTGAATCTTTAAGGTGTTCTTCCTTTACTTCTTTGATTCCAGTTGAATGATTCTAACAGCTTTTATTTACTTTTATGACACCAATAGGGTTCCTCAAGCTCCATGATTGTCTTGCTGAAAGATCTGCCCTTGTTTCATCTTCAGATTCGTATTGTTCTGTCACATCCGGCACACAGCATGATGTTCTCACTTGCAGACTTTAGTGTTGGTATGGTGCTTTAGGAGCCCTCTGCAGCGTGCCGTGTGCAGTGATATCCAGAATTCAGTTTAATCATATTTATACTCTCAACTGATTAAATTTTCCTAGCATTTCTTTGCTGCCCTGGTCTAATAGCAAACATTAAAAAGCTTCAGCATTTTTTTCAGCATTTTTTTTTCTTTGTTCAGCAGTGAAGTCAATATTGAGTGTGCAGAGAGGCATTTACATTTATGTATAATTAAAAGCTTTTATGAAAAACCTTCATTAATTGAAGTTTCTGAACTTCTGGGAGTGAGCTATGGCACGTGGACAACTCTTCTTATTCATATATGTATTTATTTGCTTGTTTGTTTTCATCTTCTGTAACACGATTGTTTCATTCAAATTGAAATTGTGTGGTCCTGATGTGGTTCACAGAAAAAAATTTACATTTAAAAATATATCTGTATCCAGTGTATCAGTATGTATAAGCCACATAAACATTATTTTCATTGCCTGCAGCTAAACCAAACCAAAATTAACTGGCATAAGGAAGCCAGACTGCTGTGTCAATACTGCTATATGTCAGCTGTTTAACTTTCTGTGCCATTTTGCAGAGTTTTTCCATCATGCATTCAACACTTACTCCATGTGTCTCTTTGTAATTAGGCAGAACTTAAAAACCAATTGAATTAAGTTCATTTGGTTGAAATTAACTATTTGAACTTAATTGGTTCAAATAAGTTCAACTGGTTAAGTTAGATGAAGCAATTAAGTTACCCAATGTTAACTTTGTTTTTGATTTCTGACACATGGTGACTTTGATGCCAACGACCATATTAAAATGTCATCATAAAGAAAAAAAAAAAACTTTGTGTTAATGTGTTTAATTTTTACATTGCTGTATTGTGTTGGAATAATTTCAAAATAAGCATTTTGATTTCTGTGTGCAAGATTAATCCAAATTCTATTAAAGACTCACAAAATTAACACAAATATTGCTTTGTATATGTCACTGTAGATACTTTGATCAATGTTTCAGTATCAAACAAGTAGAGGAAGTGGGAGGAAATTTAACTGCATGCGCACCAGAGCAGGCAAGCTGAAAAAAAAGAAACACTTTTGTTCAAACGTGCTATGAAGTATCTGTGCTCTCTCCTGCTTGTGTGATTTTGTATGCAAATTCTTTAAGAATTCAGACGAACTGTGAAAACTTCCTTTTTTAAGAACATTTTTATTTCACGAAGAGCGTTCTGCATCCTGATAAAGTAGCCCATCTGAGGTAGGAAGAAACATTCATTTTCCTTTTGTCTAAACATTTTTTTACTTACTTCCCTTTTCAATCAAGTTTGAATAATCTGCTGTGCTTAGTTGCAAAGTCTGTATGTAGAAAAAGTTTGTTTTTGTTTTTTTAAACATTTTGATGGAGGTTTTAAAATATTTTTAATTTGAATTTTACGTAGAGAAAGAAGTAAAATATTTCACAGAAGCTTTAAGAGCATTTTTAACATTTAGACATTTTGACAGATGCTGTGTTAAATTTTCTGCTTCAATTCTAAAGTTTTTCCTTTGCGTTTATATAAAACAAAGTATATGTAGAGAGACATATTCCCTTAATATTCATGTTGGCAGATTATTATTCTGCTTTAAATGCATGCAAAAGAAGTACATTCAAGCAGCACAGTTATTTTACCAAAAAATCCACCTCTTTGTCATCTACAAAATAAAACTATTTAACTTTAATTGCATGTATATAGTTACAACCACTACACACATCAGAAGGTAATATTTTTCAACCCTTTTTAATCCATTTAAAATAAACACCTCAGAAGTTGTATCTTTCTAAATAAAATGTATTTCTTCATAATACTTTAGAATGTTTCTAACATCAAGATCACAACCCCCTTGGACCTAGGAAGGAAACATAATACAGAAGAAAGAAAGACACTGTGAAGGATGACAATGAATGCTCTTTTTGTAAAGTGGGTGATATTTGTGACCCTGATAAATTGTACGTACACTTTTCTTTTTACACATTGCACTTATACACTGACCGTATAGCTTTGCTTGTGGATTAAAGTTCCTTACTTTCCTTTTCTTTTCTTTTTTTTTTCGATCCACAGCAGACTTTCATTATTGCCAAAATATAAGATTCAGTTTGATGAGACCTGCTCAAACTGCTACGGAGGGGTCATGTACTGAAATCAAATGTAAGCCACTCTATCCTGATAACATAAATAGAGATAGAGATACTTACTGGTTCTGGATGAAGGATGCAAATTGGACAAAGGAAATGGGTTTTGTTGGGACCACCATTTTCAGCTCGAATGAAGCAGAACATCCTGTCAGTCCAGAGTTTAAAAACAGAGTCAACTATCTCACCTCACCAAAAAGTGTGATGGAGGATCCACCAAAAGTGTGCAACATATTGATCTGCGACCTGAAGAAAACAGACAGCGGGCAATATATGTTCAGATATGTTTCGGGAACCTTCAAATGGACAACTAAAAATTTTAATCTAACTGTCCAGGGTAAGTTTAATGACAAAAACAGAAATATTTTCAGGATGTACAGAGAAAATCCTATTGTGGTAATGTGATCAAAGTAACCAAATTAGTGAAATGAATAAAAACCATTATTTTAACTTTGAAAAAAAAAAAGAAATAATTTTAGAAAAAGATATAAAAAAAGGTACCTTTCTTTGGCTTAACTCTTGTTCCCAAGTGAGGTTTTTTTTTATTTATTTATGAAACCGGTTTAACATTTTAAAGTGGAAATTCGCTTTCCACTTTAAAATGTTAAATGTTGCTGAAAAAGCAAACATTTTTGCCTAATCAGCGCAAAAAGTTGATTTTGTGATTAATTTAACGTTAAAAGGGATGAGTTTAGACATCATTCCTACAAAGATACAAATAAATCAACAAAGCTGAAGCTTTAAATCTGCCAACAGGATTCTGTGAGTTTTGATAAAAAGCCACAGAGGACCAACATCAACTGATTTTAATGAATTCATGTGTTCATGTCATAAAAATCATGTCGTAAATACTATTTATATTAGCCACAATTTATCTTCAACTGTTTATTAATAAATTGATGTGTTCATTTCCAGAAAACCCATGCCTTATCACTTTTAGCCAACCACCGACTGTGATGACAAATAATAACGTGACACTCACATGCTCTACATCCATTTCATGTAATTCTGACCCTCAAATTAACCCTCTGGAGAAGCAGCCCTCACCAAAATGGTTAAGTTCTCACAACATCGTGGATAAAAATGAAACAACCAAAAGCACCAACCGTAGCCTTACTGCCAGCTGGACGGATGATGGGAGAAAGTTTTCATGCCAAACAACAGAAAACAAGGACAAGTATTTGACCCGGAGTGTAACCCTGACTGTAGAATGTAAGTCTCTGAAGTATATTCTTATTGTGTCTTTTTTGTCGTTGTTGAATGATTGCTGATTTTAAAAAGCTGTTAAACCATATGTATTTCAAGAAGTCCACATAGCTCCTTATAAGCCACAACTCAATAAGCTGGAGAGACTTGATTTATTTATTTTTTTAATAAACAATTTATACCAAATAAATTATTGCATCATGTGGAGGTACTCTGCTGCTCAATCTAGCTTGAACAAGTTGTGTTTATCTACTTGATTTACTAAATGTATAGGTATTTGCTGACTTTTCTAATAGCTTTAAAGTTTTCAGAGTCAGGTTTCTATGTACCATTTGTGTGAGCTATAAACCTTTGCTATGTGTGAACTGATTTATCTTCTTGTCATGTCTTGGTTGAAACAGATTCTCCTAACAACGTAGTTGCAAAGATAAGCCACCAAGTCGTAAAGGAAGGAGACTATGTGACTCTCACGTGCTCTGCTAATGGAAGACCCGATGTCACTTTCTCTTGGTTTAAAAATGGCAAACAGATCCAAGAAGGTCAACTTAATTTTACATCAATTAAAGAATCAGCTAGTGGATCTTACTTCTGCAAAGCTCAGAACAAACATGGGACTAATCAGTCTAACACATTACAAATTACTGTGCTCTGTGAGTATTTTTTGACTTATATAAATCATTTTTTCATGATTTTTTTATGTATAGTAAATATAATTGTAGCTTGTATGTTAATTCTAGTAAACATTTTACAATTATATTTTTAAAGAAAATATGATATAAGAATATATTTTTTGCAATTTTGATATTTATTGGGGTTAGGTAAGGAGTGGCTATAAAGGAAATAAAACAAATTAATATCTATTTTCTCTGTAGATCCACCTTCAGTTCAGATCCAACTAGAACCTCTAACCAGAAGACACAACACCGACGTAAAAGAAGGAGACAAGATTAAACTAACTTGTGGTGTGAATAGAAGCAATCCACAACCACGACCACAACAGTTTACTTGGTTTAAAGATGGACAATATGTTAGGGAAGGGAAGGAATTTATTTTCTTCAGCATCAAACCAGAAGACAGTGGCGCTTACGAATGTACAGCCGAAAACAGTGTTGGTTCAGGAAGATCAAACTCTTTTCACCTTAACGTTCAATGTGAGTTTTACTCTTCCAATTGTACACTAACATGTTCTGTGAAACTCTATCTAAACATCTGACAATCTGCCTTTTTTTGTGTGTATTTTTTTTAAGACAAGCCACAAAGCACAGTTTCTACCAGTGCCACAGATAGAGTGAAAGTGAACAGCTTCCTTAGATTTACCTGTGACACCAAAGCAAACCCAGAGCCCTGGTTCTCGTGGTACCGTTATAAACAGTCCGACCCCACCAACTGGACACCACTGAATATTGAAAAGGATTTAACTTTAGACAGAGTTCAAAGAGCAGATGAAGGCTGTTACATATGCAATGCGAGCAACACAGTTGGTAGCGGGAAGTCCAGTCAGCCCAAGTGCTTTCAAGTACTTTGTAAGTAACTGTCTTGATTTATGAAATCAGGTCATGTTCTTCTTAATACAGACCACACTGCAGGATCATCTTTCTGTTGCTTTTTCTCCACAGTTCCCCCCACCAACATCTCACTGTTTATGGGTTCTAAAGTTAAAGAAGGCCAGTCTATAACAATGAGCTGCAATGCTGAAAGCTTCCCTTTGTCAACATTTGAGTTGCGAAAAGCCTCAGAGCGTTTTTTTTCTCAGCCTGCTAATGAACAAAACTCTTTCACCCACACATTTAATGTAACTTCAACCCACGCAGGGTTGTACACCTGCATTGCATCAAACAGCGAAGGAAGCGGCAGCAGCAACCAGAGGAAACTGGAGGTTGAATGTGAGTCATATTATGATAAACACTTTCCTGAATATCAACGCCTAATAGTTTACTTTAGAAGCATTTCCTGAATCTCAGGCGAAAGAAAGTTACTTTTTTTCCCTAGTTTCTAACCAGTAGGGTATTCAAACTGTACACGTGTATGCATTTCAAGAACCTGGATTCTCAAACTTTATTACAAGTATCACTGGTTGTACTTGTAGTGATAATCAAGAGAAATGTTGAAATGAATCAGATACAAGGTAAATGGTCAAGTTGTCCAGGCCCACTGATGTTTGCTCCATACGGAACTACTTAAATGACAAATATTATGAAGTATATATTGAGAAATCGCTGTAGCAGACGACTGTCTTTTTCTTGCAGTTAGTGCTTGATTTAGTTATGCAGCAAACATGTTGGATTATGAAGCAGAAACAACCAAATTAATCTAGTGGGATTTTGTTATCTGAAGACATTTTATCTAACTTTTTGACTTAAAATGTCAAAATCTTGTAAGAACTGAATGCACTATTAAACCGCTTCCTTCTGCCTAACAAAATTAAAATGGATAAGAACACTATTAGTACTCTCTTTTTTATCTTTTTGAAACACATGACAATACAAATTTCCAAGTTGTGTTGCAAAATGTTTCTAAGCGTAGTTGGGCAGGTTGGTTTCAATGAGGCTGTAGTTTTTAGAAGAGAGATTTCATATCTAAAGATCTAAGTATACTTGACCCTCTCATTTTTTCCCTTTTTCTGACCCACATTCAGATGCTCCCAAAGATGTGAGAATAGAACCTAATCCTGGAGAAAATGTGAAAGAAAATGAGTCATTCTCATTAACCTGCAATGCCAAGTCCAACCCACTGATAACTCAGTTCAAGTGGATAAGAAGGAACAAAGACAAGGACATTACTGTAAGCACCGAGAAGACCTTCACTGTACATTCTTCCAAGCCTTCCGACAGTGGGCTTTACATCTGCGAAGTCCAAAATGTGATTGGAAGTGGGAAATCACAAGTGAAGATTAACATAAAGTGTGAGTATAAAACAAAACACGACTGTATATTTTAAATGCAAATGGGAGATGAAACATAATGGGCCATTTATTAATTTTCTTAAGCTAAAAAACACATGTGGTTTTCTTATTAAATCTTGCTGCTTAGATGCACCAAAATGGACAACAATCACTAAAGGACAAGAGCAACAGCTCCCGGGCGGACGAAGTTCTGTGACACTTAGCTGCAGCAGTCACTCCTATCCTCCTGCTAACTATAACTGGTACAATAAGACGGATAACACACACATTTCTGGCCATCAGAACATCACGGTGTACTCCCATCAACCAGGGGAGTACTACTGCACTGCCAAAAATGAGATGGGCCAGATCAAGTCGGACTCAGTCAGCCTGTTTGATGGTAAGTAAAATGTGGAGGGTATAATCCTCTGTGCTCATTGCTCTTTGCTTTAAAACAGTACAAAACAACGGAAATCATTTTCATTCATCTGAAATCCGTTTGAAGCTAATGCTCTGACTCTTGCAACCACAGACACATTTATGAAGATTATGAAGGCTGTTGGCTGTCTTTTTTTGATCTTGCTCATCTTATGCCTAATTTTCTTGTACAGGTAAAAACGACTTCAAAGTACATTATTTTTTTATTAAAACCTATACAAGTAGTAAGAATATATGAATTTAATTTTGTTTTCAGGCACAGGATGAATAAAGCAAATCGACAAAGGACAACAAATAGATGGCCCTGCTGTAATTATTTGATGATTATTCAGGTATTTTTATATTTCTGCTGAAATATTTTAAGCTATACAGAAACACTTGTACTTCATGTTTGTCTGCATGTATTAACAGAGGCTGTTCTGCTAGTGAATATCAAAATGATAAACACCCAGCAGATAGAAAGCATGTATTTAGTTTATATTGTTTTCAGGACTACAAGTGATATATTTGCCTTCATTGATGCCACAGGATCTGCATGTGCTTAGTGCTGCAGTTCATCAGACACAAAAAAATTATTACCGTATTTCATTTAAGCTAAAAGCTCTCCAAACCATTCTGGCCCATAAACTAACTCTTTATATTCACTGAAGAAAGCATTAGTTACAGGCATCTACTTGTGGTCAGATGTAGAAGTAGTGACAAAATCCCGCACTCCTAAAAAAGACACTTCTATTGTCTTTTCAGGGTTTCTGTAGCTTGTGCAAAAGACCCAAAAGGAGAAATGCAAGAACTGAGAATATCTTAACAGATACCTCTAGAAGCAGAGATGACTTATTGCCACAGCAACACTGCCGTCCATTGCCACAGCAACACTGCCGTCCAAAGGCACAGCATCAGCAGCCTCATCCAGACGTCACGTAAGTGAGCAGCCTCACGCGCCGCCTCCACACAGAACAAGAGACGTTGTGTTTTGCAGCACAACGTCGTTGTGTTTTTGTAAAGCACTTTGAAACGCCTTGCTGCTGAAAATATGGTATATAAATAAAATTACCTTACCTTACCTTACAGAGAGACACAGCTGTTTCTGCTCTTTGAGAAAATAATCTGTTTACGATCACACATGGAACAACAACAAGTGTCTTCAAGTAAAATAAACAGTCAGCCAACATGTGTTTTTTGCCCGTTTTTCCTTATTCTTGTTTTGCAGGTCTACTTCCCATCATGTTAACATTGTTTATTCTACAGTCAATGTGCCATATGGAAAACAAGTGAGTCAAGTTAACTTCTAGCACAGAACTAAAATATTTTCAATGAATAATTAGATAAAACTATTTTCAAATAAATCTAATTTTTAGCTCCAACAAATATGAATTAATAACTTCTTTTTATGGCAAGATCACGCATTTCTAAAAACTACAACCTCCTCAAAGTGGGACAATCAGGAAAATGTAGATTTACACCACAAACATCAGTGCAGGGAAATGAACAGAAGATTTCTATTGCTGACAAATCCAGTGTTGGAGTTTATTTGGTTCTTTAGGCCTACTTTCATTTTAAAACAAGTCTTAACCTGTGTGAAGGAACTTATATCCAAGTGTATGATGCCAGTAAAGCTGCTGCTTGTGTGCTGTAGCTGTGTCCTCACTGCGCGTCTGGTCAGTGATATTTGCAAAAACAGCAATTACTCAGTAATCTGCAGCACAGAATAATGACACCATACTGCCTCTGTTTTACTGTATGAATGAACTCATTCAGTTTCCACTACAGTCACCGCTGCCTTCTGTCTGCATCTGTTCAGGCTCCATCTGCACAAAGGCCTGGAGGAAGCCAGCAAACATGTGCAGAGGATGACTCGCTCAACTACGCTTCCCTACACTTTCCAAAAAAGAAGTGAGCAAAAGTGTTTTTTAGTTTTCATTTTTTATAAATACATATATAAATATACAAATTTGTAATGATGTGGGGATTTTTGCAGGAAAGAAGAAGTAGACTCTGTCTATTCACAAGTGTCTAAGCCAAACCCATGCAAACAGGTCAGCAACCTCTTAGCATGTGAAGATCATGAAACCCAACTACTGTCTGGTTATAAAATGTTTCTATCTTTGCTCTAACATGCACAGGAAAAACTGGAGGACTATGAGAACGTCAACATGGCACCACCAATTAAAATTCCATACAATTTCGACGATGACTCAGAGACCAGTGATGAAGAGGAGGTCAACTATACTAAGGTGGACATTATTCCAAAACCTTCCAGCAAGACAGACTCATCAGACTCATCAGACTCATCAGACTCCAGCACCTCTGAGGATGAGACTCAATACTCTGACATCAAACTGTGATTCAACGCACTCTTTAAGATCCCACGGGAAACTGTAAACCATCATATTTTTAAAAAGATATGTAAATACGATTCAATTTGCGTGCAATAACAAAGTGCTAGAAGAGATAAGGAAGTGAATAATGTTCCATTTATAATTAACATGTAAAGTGTCAGATAAAAGCCCCTCTACTAAGTTCTTCTGTTCCTGTTTTGTTGTCACACAGATTTAAGGTTACTGAAAAAAATAAAACATAAGTCAAATTATGATTTGACTTATTCTTTTATCAAAACCAAGCTTACCCTATGTGAAAACAGGAAACCACATTTTTCAACCGTGAATGAACTGTAAATGCACATGCCAAGGTTTTAAGATGTGATCTGTAGATTGAAAATATGTTTAATAGAATATTACTGACTATATGAATGTATTTAAAAGATGAAAAAGTAGTCTCTATCAGAAGCAACTCAAGAAGCAGTCCCTGACATAAGTCTGCACAGAGTTACAAAGTCATATGTAAGGATTTGTGACTCCACCAAAGTTACTTAAGTACGGTGGCAAATACTTTTTCACAATATAAGAACAGGTTGAGCTTTAACAAAGATTTAATTCTGTATACAAGAAGCTAAAGAATGAGATTGCTATTTATGTTTTAAAGCTATGCTACATTTACAATGATGAGGTTTGTGTCTGATGTATGCAAACTGAAAACATATTGCATGTTTATGTTTTCACCCTGTAAATAGCATTTTATTTAGCCGCATGTGTAAATTTAATAAAGATCACAAACAAAGTTATGAAAAATGTTTATCAGATCTCTCTTTGTTGCTTTTATTTCAGACAGGAGTTTTAATAAAAAGGCAAAATGATTAGTTATTAGTAAAAAATAAAGCATTAAGCAAACAGTTGCTTTACAAATATGACTTATTATTGTCAGTCATCGTTGTTACAGTTTTCTAACATCATTGCAAGGTTAAATATTCAGAATAGACTCATTCAGAATCATGTTGAACTAAAACTAAAGTCCAGAATCTCGTTCTCTGCTACAAATCTACTTAAAATTAAGCAGTGACCGTCTCATCGACCTCCTCTGTAAGATCATTATCCCCTTTTCCTTGACCCAAGGAAGTGTCTGAGAAATGTCCTTGCTGTTTTATATCTGCACCATCACTTTCTCTGCTCTGGATGCGGATCTCGGCATACTCAGCTGTCTTTGACTCCAGTCCTCTGATAGCACCGTCTCCAAGCTCACCTTCTGATCTGGCCTGCAGTTTAGCAAAATCCACATTGACATAGTTAAGGTGCTCTTCCGTGTCTCCATCCACCTCTTTCACTGCAGCCTGGTCTTCTGGGGAAGAATTGACCTATGAAAAGACCAGAGTAAAATAAATGGAAATGAAATCACTTGCATTTATTCAAGGAAGTCTGGGAGTATGAAGAGTCTCAATAAAATGTTCTGTTGCATCACAGAGTGAGTTTATGCATGGATGCCATGTAACCTAATGCATATTTGTAAGTCGTGATTCTGCAAAAACTTACCACATTGGTGACTAAACATTCTTCTGTTTTCTCCTTGTTGAGTGAAAAGCTGTCTTTTCTTCTCCTGCGACAAAATAAAATCCTGATTATGGGAGGTGTAAGAAGAAATGTATTTAAACTGACTCAATACACATAAAGCATGCCCAAAATGTATTTTTGTGTTATGAAGCTTGCACGATCTGGATGTACTCGACAAAAATGTATTGACATATGTGTCAATTTTAGACCTGTTGCCTCTTTTGCTCAAAAAGAAAAACAACTTTCATTGAAAACATTCTCAGACAGTTTCATGCGGCTACAAAGTTGGTCATATCTCAGGTCAATAATGCTAAAGCTGCTGTCACAGTTCTCTATCATTCATTTCTTGGAAATTAAATACTTTATTTCATAGGTGTAGAAAAGAAAACTAGCAGGGTAATAAGAATAGCACAAAACAAACAAATGGGTAACAATGGGTAAAAAAAAAAAAGCCATATTTGTGACAATAGTCTTTAAATGAACATGTCCCTCACTGTTATGATAGTTCTGTTAATTTGAATTCTTTAACGAGTGCTAGCTGAATTATTTATTTTTGTACCTGCAAAGAAAGATCAGCAGTGGGATGCAAATCACCGTCATCCCTAGTGCTCCAGCTGCTGATCCGATTAGCAGAGACACAACGTCGACGCCTGAAAATCCAAAACACACCATGTTAGATGACAAATAAAACAGATAAATGACACATCAAAGAAATAAATGCAGCATCTTGAAGTATCCCACCCAGCTGAGTTTCACTGAAGGAAACATTATAAGCCAGACTGACTGAGCCCAGTGAGTTCCTGCTGATGCACACTAAAGTGGGCGTGTCCTCATTTGGACGGTACAGAGTGACGACACTCCTCGTGGTCGCATGTCCCATGATTATCTCCCGTATGGGGATGCCAGCTGAGTGATTGACAGGTTCTCCAGCCAGTTCCCAAACCAGGGAAGGAAGCGGGTTACCCTGACTGTCGCAGGAGCATCTGAGCCGGGATAATATTCTAACGCAGCGGGAAGTCGGTAGGATCTCTGGAGAATCTGAAAACAAAGATGAGAAGATATGATTTGCTGGAGAAAAATCAGGAGAAAATGAGAAATATTTTTTATGGATATCAACCTTACATAGGACATCAACAGTGACAAGTTCTGAGTATTGAGAACCATGAATATTTTGTGCTTCACAGTAATATAGATCTTCTGAGAGTTTGGTCACATTGAAGGTGAAATCCTGCTCTGATCCGACAACCTCCTTTTCTCTTCCAGCAGCTCGAAACCAGGTCACGTTAGCTACTGCTGGACTGGCGACGCTGGAGCAGGTCAGAGTCACAGAGCCACCATCAGGAACCGGACCAGAGGGGTCGGCAGACACCGTGGTGTTTTTAGGGGAATCTGAAAGAAATCAGTTCATTTTAGTTTGACGCTACTGTATTTGCTTTCTTATGGGAAATGTAGATTCAATCTAGTTGGAAAATAAATTTTTGAGTTGCCTTTGGTGGTTGCAAATCACTTTCACTTCTTTCTAATTGAAAAAGTGCGTATAAGAATGACTTACAAATACACCAAATACTTTTCCAGGATTTTTCCCTGCAAATGAAGTGAAATAATTTGGTATTTTATGCGTTTCTTACATAAAATTAAACTATTGCACTCCATGCTTTGGTAAGACAAAGAAAGTAAAAGAAAAACATCCTAATTAGGGGACCGACCAAACAAAACGTTTCCACATAACTCTGTACACTTGCACATGTGCACAGCAGAGTCAGTCAGACACAGTGAGGGTTCTGAGGTTGTCACGCAACATGACAATGTGTCACTGTCCATGGTCCAGACTTTTATTGTGAACACGTCTTGGCTCTGCTTCATGTTTGGGTTATCACAGCTGGACATACAGTAGAGCCATAATCCACACAATGTACGGCTCTGTTTTTTGTTAGGACTGTAACTCAACATTTTTTCTTAGTTGCATAAACTCACACTGAACATCCAGCTGAGTCTTTGCTGAAGCTTCTTCTCCCAGATCATTTTTTGCGGAGCAGCGATAGCCACCGCTATGGCTGGGATTGATATTGTCTAAAACCAAGACCGGTCCGGTCTCCTGATCCACTTCACCGTCTCTGAACCAGGTGTAATTAGTCACTGCGGGGTTTGAACGGCTTCTGCAAAGCAGAGACACAGAGCTGCCCTCTACGACTGGACCGGCTGGTTCAACAAGAACTGTTGTGTCCTTTGGAGAAACTGCAAATACAAACAAGTCTCAGTCAGTTTATGTTTTAGGCTCTGGAAACACTACGTTATGTCTGCAATGTGTTTTACTCTGACTTACACTGCACATCTATAGAAGCGATGGAAGAGTTCTGGCTTCCATATCCGTTATCGGCTTGACAGAAAAACTGCCGGTCAACTTCTGTAGCTGTGGTGGAAAGTTGGTTCGTAAATCCAACTGCTTCCACTTGCTCGCCATTAACTTTGTACCAGGTGTAGTTGTCCACCTCTGGATTTGCGTTGGTGCTGCAGGTCAAAATCACCAAGCTTCCCTCCAATACTGGACCAGAATCACTGACCGATGTGTTGTGTGGAGGGTCTGGAAGGAAGTGAGAAACAGGAAATACAAAACCTGAACCAGTGAGCCAGTGCAGAAAAGGATTTGCAATCAGCACCATCTAGTACACTTACATGGTGATTATATGGTGTTTTTGATCATGGTAACTATTCCTCTTTTTACATCCCTATACCAACAAACTATTAAAAAGCTCCTTTTTGTTTTCAAAGCTGAAGCAAATGTGTCAAAAATCTCAAAATGTATTTTAAAGAATCTTTTTCATGAATTCCTTCACTGAGGTCTGACCACTATTAATATCTAAGATTTGAAACTAGAGAAGATCCAATAAATTTGTGATCCATTAATCACACAGAAACAGTTTTTTAATCAACTTCAGCGTCATCAGCAACCTATGGTAAGCAGCAATATTTCCTTATGGTACCGTGCACACACACACCTATACACACACACATACACACATGCACACACACACACCTACACACACATTAACTTGACATGCAAACAAGCAACAAAAAACTTCTTCAGGTTCCACTGATGGGAGACTTTGCGCCCCCTTGAGGAGAAAGCAATATCAACCTCATCAAAAAAAAGCACGACTGTCAGTATCTTTTATTTAGATAAAACTCCAAATTAGATAACAAAAGGCAATTTGAATTAAAACTTTCAGCATATTATTTTTATTAATGTTTTTCCAAACTGTAATTCTTTTCCAAAAAGCAGCAAAAATGAAAATATTTAGGTGTTGTCAAATGTGTCACTCTAATCTCCAAAGCTGCAGACAAAAAATTGCTCTAATTGATTGTAAAACCTGACCATTATGTAAAAGAATAACAAAATAGTTCCTTGATTGGGTTATTATTCCTACTTTTATAGACCCAATGTACTCTAGGCTATATTTAGAATTAAAGAAAAATAAAACTGTTCACAAATGGATAAATAAGCTGTGATTTGACAGGTTTTCCAAAGTTTCTTCTTTTTTTTTTTTTTACTGGAAAATGAACTCAAGCTTTTTAAGCAACTTTTCTCACTCTGTAATGTCACTTTTTTATATATGACTTCAGACTTATAAGCTGATAAAATTGCAATCAAAACCAGAAATATACTCACAAAAAACCTGTATAGTCAAACTTCTTTCATAGACAAGGTCACTGTACCCAGCTTGTCTGTTGTAGGCAGCGCTGCAGGAAACCTTCTGTCCATGGTGGAGGTAAGAAACATTAAAGTTCACGACAGAGTTTAAAGATTTTGCTTCCATATTCTCCTCGATGTCCCCTAAACTGGGTGTCCATGTCACAAGTGGAGGAAGAGTAGGACAGGGGACAACAGCTGAACAAGTCAAAGAAACTGCAGTGCCTTCTTCAACTTCCAGCCTAGAGGGAGTTATGGTCGGCTGGGGGAGCGTATCTGAAAAGTAAAACAATAAGGAAAAGCTGTGGGTCATAAACAAAAAATATATAAAGCTTTTCATGGTTAAGCCTTTACTAAACAGACCTTTAGTGGTGATACGAACACTTGTTCTAAAGTTAAACTTCAGTGAGTTTTCACACTGCAATCTGAAGTAATAGTTGTCATAATGGTTAGATGGCAGGTTGTTGAAGACGGTGGTGCAGTCTTTGTTACGCAGAATCCCAGTCAGGTTTCCCTGTAGGAGGTTTAAGCTCGCACTCGCTCCAGTCAGGCTGGAATCAAACACCTGCGTTTGGCTCCAGCTGCCTCTCTTCCATACGGCTTTACACGAGCGGTCCAGGTGTTGATCCCATTCAGAAGGCAAGCTGAAACTGCAGGGGATGATCACACAGGATCCACTCAGCCCCTCTACAGTCTGAGGCATGAAGACTGACCACTGCTGGCAAAAGATGCCTGAGGAAAAACAACAAGTCCATCAACATACGTTCAACAACTGCAAGCAGATTTTTATTAAAAACATATAACATGAGAAATTCTTACCTCGAAATGAAAAATATGTGAACAAAAGTTTTACAATGAACATCATTGACTTTTTTTTTCAAGCTATTGAACCTAGAATGAAGTGGTGGACAGAAAAGAATCAAATTAAACGATTAATCCTTATTTTTTCTTATTAATTTCCAAGTAACTGAAATAAAAGTAAGGATTGGTTATAAACATTTGAAGCATTATAAATACAGATATTTATATTAAAACATTGCATTAATAATAATAATATCAATGTTACATTATTCTGTTTGTTTTAGTGTAATAATTGTCTTTCATAGGGATTCATACCAAACTTTGCAAAATAATCAAAATGACGACCTGAGTAAGCAATAAAGTTTGATTTGAGCAGAATTGTGTTTACTTTTCCAGAATCTGCCCACAGACATTTAAAAAATGATTTCCTTATAATTTAATTTAAAAATAATTAAATAAATACAAAACAATTTCAGTAAAATACTATGTTAAATCCAAACTTATCTTTGGTGGTATTTAGCAAAGTTTTTCTATTAAAAAAAAGAAAACAGAAAAGAATAAAGCTATTTCACTGTCCTACTGAGTTAAAAAAAAAAAAAGAAAAGAAAAGAAAAAAGGCTGGACTAGTTTATATGTAATCTAATATTGAAATATATTCAGAGATTTACCAGAATTGACTTTGCAGTTCTTCCAATTCAGCGAGTGAGTCTTGCCAGTCTCCTTGCGTGTCTGTCTGGACAAGACATGCAGCTGTGCTACTGGACACTGGCAACCAGGAAACAACAGGGTTTTGATACAGAGTCCACTGGCTGACACATTTCCTTCAAAGCTGATCCCACCCCCCATATTATCATAAGTGAGAGAAAGTAGAATGAATGAACTTCACACAAAAAGAAACTATAGGACTGATAAACCTTAAGAATTACGCTAAAGCAGAGCAGTCAAAATCTAACATTGATACAATGGAAATTTAATCATTAAAACGTATATTTCAGCAAGATGCTAATGTACAGTCATGGTCAATAAATTAGGATTTGCCTTCCGATGGAGCTCATTTGTCAAATTAAAAGTCCTTTTTGAAAATAACCTTTAATCTGGCATTAAACATGCTTTTCATCATGCTAACATTTCTGCTTAAAAAGATGGGTTTTTTTATTGATGTATTGTTCTCATCTTAAATGGCATCTCATTAGCGGTAAGTGGAACCGAAACGACGGTTTGAAAACGGTCTGTGAAATTAATTTATAAAATCTGTTTCACTTAGTGAGTAGAAGTACTTAAATAAATGCACTGATTTATCATCTTCATTAGTATGACTATACTGCTGACCTGCAAAATACATTTATTTCAAAGAGAAAGTATGTTAAATACCTTTAAATGTGCAAGCAGAAATCGTCAGACAAGATGGGTTCAAAGGAAATACAAACAAAAGGAGGAAAGTTTCAAAAGCTTGCGTGATTGAGGTCAAAAAATTTAAATTTACGTCAGCAAAAAAAACAAAAAAACAAAAACAGGAAATTGCTTACAGGAAATTGATTTCTTAATAATGTGCGCAATGAAACTGAGGAAGTTCTCAATCAATCAGAAGTTTCAGAATTAGTCAAACAGATGTACCTTGATGTTACTACTTTTACACTCAAACTTACCAACAGAAATATATGGATTTAATTAGGAAACACTCACTTCTGTCTATTTATGGCCTTATTAATAATTCTCCATGTCACAGTGAAAACTTAAACATGAAAACAACAACTGCCTGTTGACAGAAGTGTCAGGTCCTATTTAGGTAGGAATACTGTAGTTTTGGTTAAACTATGTTTGGAGTTACAAGCTTCTTCTAAATGTGACTCTCCAATGAAATTGGGTGTCTGCAGTGATGTGTGTGAACTAGAGTGCTTCCCAGTATGGAGGGAGAGTTAGAGGAAAAAAGAAAGAAAAACATGTAGGGCAGTCTTGAGTGATGGCCCAAAATGACTGATTGTCAGAGTCAAGTGTTTATCAAACATGCATCAAAGAATCAAAGTGACACTCCAGGTATTTTTTGATGAGGGAACAACATTACATCACGATACAAAGCCAAAATAGTAAATTTTACATAATACCCCTCATTAATCTACTGGTATGTATTCACAGGACATTCAGATGGGTCAGATTTTGACACACAAAAAAAAACAACTTAAGAGCACAGATTCTGCCTTGTTTCAATTCATCAGCCTGTAGAAAATGGAGTAGATTTTTACTTGGCACATTTTACAGAGTTGGTTAAATGTCACAGCCTTTAATCAATAATCAGCCTGCTTGAGTATTGATGCTGACCATGTCCATCCTTTAATGATCACAGGATGATCGTTCCCAGTAAGAGTATATTCTGCTGTGATCTTTAGCACACCTCATCATAAATGGGTAATGGACTGCTATCAGCAATGTTCCTGTGGAAGTGTTACAGGTGGATTCAAATAGAAAAGAAACATTGAAGAAAATGTATCTTCAATTATTTTTCATAGCACCTTGGAATTGATCTCACCATTACTTTTCCAAAGATGATTAAATAAAAACAGACAAACATAAGCATTTTTATAAAAACAAACATTTAATGTTGCCCTGATACCAGAGTACAGTTTTATTTACCTGCAAACCAAAGCCATATAAACCTCATTATAATAAATAATCTTTTAAACGTCCATAACATTCCTTTATCTGAAAACAAAGGCAAGGGGTGAATATGACAGAGAGATCACCTCCAGTGTAGTGGCATATTAGAACAAATTACATCCTGTAGATGCTGGTGGTTTTATTGTGCCCATTTCTGGTATCGCCTGTAGTGTATATTACTCCTGTGATGCTGGACTGTAACCAGCAGGGGGAGCTCGAGATCCGTGAAAAAATCCTGCCTGTAACAGACAGCTGAGTCACCATGAGTGAGTCCTTTCTGAGCTGCAGCTGATGAACTTATATCAGTAACAGTGGCCTCCACGTCTGACCCGCAGCACCGCCATGTGGGTCTTCTGAATCCCCCAAAGGCACATTTGCAGCAAATATACTGCCCGGACAGGAAAGGAGAAAAGAACCACAGTAGAGTCCGTTCAGTAGCTTCACTTCATAGTCACGTATTTAAGTCAATAGCGGCTGTGCTCGTCTGTTGCAGTGACAATGACATCCATCCAGATACGCATGGACACGGCATTGGAAGCCACCAGAAAGAACAGGCGATCGTATGTCTTCACACAGAACGTAAGGCTGGGCCGAGGAGACTAAACAGAAGACAGAGAAATCAAGAGTCAGCTCACTGGCAAGGTTTCCCATGTTTTTACCGCAATATTGAGGCTTTAAAACACACAAATATTTGTTAGACCAAAACTTTACAACTAACTGCAATCAAGCATCTGCAATGTCAAACTGAAGCAAGTAAATCCTGTTTGTCTGCTTCCCTAGAAGTATGACAAACATCGTTCCTCAGAAATCTGGAGTAATTAATGAAAGAGTGTTGATTAAAAAAAACAAAATAACAACTGGCTGTTTTGATGTAGAGCAGAATATGACTTAAAGTTTACACCTTCCTTAAAAGTAGCCTGAATGTCCAACAAAGCCATTTAATTTTTATGTTCAACATAAAAGTAGTTTTATGTTGGACTAGACTTTTGTAGTGTGGAGGTTTGGTTTAGTTTATTCTGTTAAAATGTTTTTGCTTTGCAAGTAGGATTGTGTTTGGAAAAGTTTAAACTAGTAAAATCCTCTCATCTAAAAAAAAGTTGTAAATATTTTTCTGAGCTACTTGGTTTGCTTCTGAGATAACATTTTTCTAAAAGATTACGCAATCATTTTGAGGTCATTTAGAGATGAATGACCCAAGAAAATATGTTTTCAAAATGAAAGAGGGGTTGCAGCCTCCATTTACAGACTCTAGAAATCAAACTTTACTGATTTGGTGCATCCAAATGAAAAAAAATCCCAAAAACTGCAACAGATTTGACAAAGCCAAACTCACAGAGGTAGCCGTTCGTAGATGGTCGTAGTAAACTTCTTCTATAGCCTGAAAGTACATGACTCCCTTTAGCTTCCTCTCATCGCAGTCTGTAGAAAAAAAATACAAAATATACATTTTAGGTCAACATAGTGTGACAATTTTAAGAGTTTTATTTATAGTAACATTTTTATTTATTACACACTTATGTAATCTCAAAGTGCTACAAAATGACAATAGGTTATTTGCCACAGTCTTTTAAAAAAAACAATTTTCCTTACAATTATTATTCATTTTTGTTGGCTTTCCACATAGGAACTCAATTTAAAAACACTGGAATTTGTAGTTGTAATGAAACAAAATGTAAAAAAAGATTTCTAGGGTAAAAGCGTTTTGCATGACACTTCATCTGATCTTAAAATATGTGCAGTAAGAGACGGTTCCTCATGTATTTTTACAACAATAGCCTCCCTTCAGTGAGCTCAAATTGTGTGGCACACAAAAGCCTTTTATTCATGCAAACACACAAATGCAAAGTCAATGAGCAAACACAAACACACACACGCATGCACACACAACTTTCCAGTCCAACCTGTATAGTAGGCCAGTCGTTTGTGGTCTGTGTCAAACAGGAACCATCTCTTCTTCCATGTCTTGACTCTCCCCCCTCGTTTTGTGAGGAAACCGGCACACCGTCGAGGTGTGAGCCGCAGGTCTGTGCAGCTGGCAACCCCGTGACCCAGTGACTCTACATGAGCCCGAAGGTCAAAGTTTGGCGTAAGGAAAAGGGGCAGGCTGCGCTTCTGGAAGGACAAATGGAGCTTAATTCATCCTCTAAATAGTACATTTCCATGGAAAACACTACTAACATCCAGTGGCATTTTTTGAGCTTGAGAAAGGGGCTCTCTGTGGTCACATGATGGAAAGTTTACTACATTTGTATCAAAAATATGATGCAAGATGTGGTCTTAGAAAATAAGAGGAAAAACTAATAATCTCTAGCCGAGCTACATGATGAAAAATGTTTTATAGACGTTACTAGACTATAATTCAGAACACCTGAGCCATTATCATTTTTATTGCACCCATCTTTACTGCTATATTACAGTACAACAATATTTATTCTGTTCTATGAATGAAATTTCATTATTTTAATGAGAATGACTCACTGTAACAACAAACAACATAACTGATTAAGGAACAGAGCAATTTTCAGTAAGATCATTTATCAAGAAACTGGGTCAACATTAAGCTCATAAAACTGACTTACACGGCTAATGGGCTTGGTTTGCTTATTATTATGTGTAAAGACAGGATTTAACCATAACAAGTAAAACATGGAAAAAAATCCCTAGCATTTATTTAGTTCTACAGCCACAATTTCTTAACTTTTCTAACCCTAGATTTAGGGTTTATGATTAATTTATACCTCTGCAACTGGCGATGAAAGGACTTGTATGGATTCATTTGCTCCTGGCCCTGGTCTTTGTTGTGTTTCTGGTTCTAGTGGTTCTTCTCTGTTGGAGTTTAGTTCTCGTTGGCTTCTTTCTTCCAACAACAACCGCTGCCTCTCTGCCTGTGTGCACACGGTCATAGAAAAAAAAACAAACTGTAACACATTAAAATGTACTATTTTTAAAGCAGCAAAAATAGAAACCCATTGGTTATGAAGCCACACACAACTGGAGGTTTGAGCCTTCCAGTCTTGGCAGCTGCCAGTGCTACGAACATGCGTTATAGGCATGCAAACATCTGCTCAGTGGTTTCTTGGACAATCATGCGCGAGCTTAGCTGGTGTCACTGATCAACAGGCCATGTCTAATAAAGTGTGACAGTGACAATTAGTGAGTGTTTCCCATGGCAGGTGACTCACTCGTTCTCTGAGAAGCCTCTCTCTTTCTGCCTTGGCTTCCCTCAGCTTCCTCTCAATCTCCACAAGATCCAAAAGCGACGGACTGCAGAGACAAGAAACATGAAGCATCAGAATTAGAGAAAAAAAAAAAAATAAGAAATAGTATTGGTTGTTCTTATTAAAACAGCAAAAACCCCAAAATTATAATTTAATGAAGTGTTATAAAGGGACATGCAGTCAGCATCAATCTAGAAAACAGTCAAATAGAAAACTGTGTTGTTAGATTTAACCAATCTCATTATTCCTTTACTTTGCAGGGAACAGAAAGACAGTTAAGTAACTTTTTATAACCAATATGACTTGCATGGCAATTTCAGTAAACTGGGCTATCCTCCAGTTTATTTAAAATATATTAGTCATGTGTCTGTGTTATTGTCTTTGTAAGTAATGCATTTTTTGAAACACGTCAATTTACTACAGATTTTTTATTTATTTATTTTAATAAACAAACCATCAGTGATACCATCTACACCACATTCATATCAGAAACTTCTGTAATTTTTACACAAGTTAAAAAATACCATTATGTTGAACTTGCAAAAGTTGCTAAATATAAATACGCCTTTATTATTTGGAATAAAACTGGCCCAAGTTATGCATTTTCAGATTTGAATTAAAAAAGCAACCTCCTTATAAGCAGTGATGTATTATTCAGGAATGTGTTTATTTTTACTTTAGTGATGAGACATTAGGGCAGTAGTTATCCCTGTTGCTTGTGCATGCCTTTGGGCCACACTTTGTCCTTCCACACAACTTTTTATTATCATGCTTGTATAGAGGGCCATGTAAACAGGCAGGGTCAATGAAAGCAATGACCTTCTGTGACCTACTCTTATGGAGGGTGTCAGCAGTCTCACCCATGATGTTGTGGATATAACTTAACTTTCTTTGGTTTATGGAATTATGCTATATTCAGGTTTTCCAAAAAAATGAATATTGGGTTTTAGCTTTAAGACATAATCACTGATATTAACAGATATACAAGTTATATGAGATTCACTTTTTGAGCTGAGTTATTAAACAAATTACATTTTTAATAAGAATATATGATTTACAGAAACTGACCAGACTGTATACACTTATGAACATCATAAGAGCTCTAAATTTCCTGCAGATATTCATGTCTCCATTGAAACTGTGAATTATCATCAACACATCCGAAAACAACTTGAGCAGAAAACTTTCATATACTTATTATACACAGGGTTGATGATTTAACCCCCTAATACCCCCCAAAATCCTTTTTGAACTGTTTTTAAATGTGTCAATATCTGACAACTAAATTTGCCCAATATATTATCAAAATATCAATCTGTCCAATATAACAGTCAGAGAATTCCTTGGACGCAATATCTGGTTGGATGTTATACTATTGGCATGCATCCAAAATATACAAGCCAATATTATTTTTAAGATGCTGGATGGACTTTCACTGATGTAAATGTTTATATATTTTTAGTTACCGAGATGCTAAATCTGACAAACAGGGTTGAAGAAATAGTCAAGAAAATGTGGATTAACCGGAATCAACACTCATCATAAAATTCAGCTATGCCATTACATTTATATGTTTTTCTAATAACGTGCAGCTATGAGATACTCATTCATACACCTCATAGCATGATTTACATCAAAGATTACATAAGTACAACTGTTGCACACTCTGATATGATAAGTAACATTTCTTTTGACATTTATAATAAGAATAACACATTATATATTCAGCATTTTAATGTCAAAGAAGTGCTACATAGGTAGCCATCCAAAAGTATCATAGATCCACATGCAGTGATGCAACTCACCTTGCAGCACGAGAGTTTGCTTCACTGTTGCACGGAGTGAGCAGCCCGCCACCGTTGCTGCTCCCCGGTCTGTGCCCGTTGCTTAGTCTGTGGGAGGTTATGGGGGAAGTGAAAGCCTCTGTCGTCTGGCTGTCTGGAGGAGTCCTCACCAAACCTGACAGTGGAAAGAAACAGAGAACCATAACCACTATATTTTATGTATGTATGTATGTGTATATATACCAGAGAAATCTTTTCTGGGGCAACTCCAACTATGAACTTTAAATTACGCCAGTGAGGAGGAAAAAGGGCGGAAAACAGACCGTGGAAGATTTGACATGACTTAACAGATTAGACGACTCAAATATTTGGAGCACAAAAACAGATAACACTGTGGAGATTTTAAGCTTTCAGATGTTTCTATGTGACATGGGAGAATTGTGCTCTCGCTCGTAGCAACAACCAAAAAACTCTAAAGACACACCTTTGATTTGACTAAAAGGGAGGGAACTGAGCAAACAGACAAAATGAGGATATGAGTATAAAGTGAGCATGTTGATTGTCTGGATTGTCATGAACTACAAAAGCAGGAGAAATTAAAAACAATACAAGGAAAAAACAGGGTTGGCAACTCACCCTGCACCGAAATCGGCCTGTCGGAGGGTCTGTTGTTCCTATGTAAGCTTCGCCTTCTTGGCAAACTGACTGCTTCCTTGGACAGTTCCTAAAGAAGAGAATAATGTACATTGCGAGGGTCATCACATAAAATCCCATAGAAAGATTATAAAATATGAACAAGTTCAAAACTGTAAATGCATTCCCATGATTTCCAGACGATCAACAATTTTCCCTTCTTTCACAACTTTTCAGTCGTTTCAGCAGTGAGGCTTATCATTCATAAGACAGATAAATTAACAAAGCCCTGACCAAATGCACACCTGTGGAGACTTGTGAGGTGTCAAAGGAGAGAGTGACATCATGCAGGGAGCTGAGGTGGTGATGTTCGACCAATCAGTGAGCGGCTTCTTCTCTTTGGGAACCTGTTGGACCAGATTCAGTTTTGAAAGAACGGATATGAGACGGACACTTGTTACAAGAGACAAATGCTAAAAGTCTGCTTAAAACAACTGGAGACAAAGACTAAAGATGAAAAACAGATTGCCTTGAAAAGATAGACACATCACATCTGGCTGAGAATTAAACTACAGAAACACATCCAAGATGGATTGGTCATGATGAGATAAAAAAAAACATCACAGCCACAGTGTCTTCCCTGAAAACCCTCCCACCATGCTTGAGTCACAAACGCATGAGCAATTCAGTGACTGCATTAAGTTCACTGCTTAACCCTTGTTGGCCCCATTCAGTTCTTCAGACAAGCACATGGTGTCAGGAAATGTGTTGACAGTAAGCATTTATAAGAAATTGTACTTTCTCACAGTACGAGGAAATCTGCTACAATGCTTCCTATGTCCCATTCCTCAACATGGTGATCCAAACAGATTATCCCCTCATGCATTATTTACTATAAGCCATTTAGCTTTTCACAGCCACAAATAATTCACAACTTAGACAAACATGTCAAATCAAACACATCCTGCGCATGTTTGGTCATTCTTTCTGACAATGTCTCGTTTTCAACTCCTCCCTTTTGCTATGCAATTCTACCCTCTCTCTCCCTCTTTAGTCAACATTAAGAACTAAAAGTTAAGTTTTAACACCTATATATGACAGATTTGTGTTCATTCTTTTGGCTTACCCTTTGCTGCAAGGATGTGACACTTCTCTCAGCTTGGTTTCTCTCCCTTGTATGCATCCACACACGCTCTAATCTACACACATACAACCACAGCTACCACCCTCACGCTGCTTACTCCTCCCTCTGCTCTTACCCTCCCTTCGTTCCCTCCTCCCTTGCGCTCTCCCTCCAACTTAAGTTTCCCTCATTTGCACTTTTTCTCTCCGATTTGTTCTTTCCTTTTCCCGATCTTGTCTCCTACACATAATAACTGATACTGTCATGACTCTTTTTAGGTGAAAACTGATACCAAAAGAATTTTACCCAAACACAGTTAAAAAATATTAAGTAAATTACAGATTTTGGAATTGTAAGTATTTATAAGAAAAAATAGACTGTAAATTGCAAGGCAGTATTTTATGAAGAATCAAAATGAAGTCTCAAAAACAAACGAGTCTGGCTCCTCACTGCCCACTGCTTATTCAAAACTAGGCCACAAATGCATCTCTCTATGTAAAGTAGGTAATCCAGGTGCAAAATGTCATTCCCAGGTCAAAAGAATCATACAGTATATGAATCTCAGTAACTAATAGGTCTGATGTTAAAAGTACTGTAGATCCTACTTTATTCTTGTAGGTTACCCTGCATATGTGACCAAAACCAAAAATACACACAAGTTTCTTCAAAACTGCATCTTCCATTATAAAACAAACCTAATTCTGACAAACAAAAGTTTATCTTAGGAAATGGTTGTCAAATATAGAATAGTGATCATGCTCAAGTCTAAGAAAGAAGTTAAGGGGAAAAAAAGACTTTAAAAGGCCATTATATAGCAAAGCATTTAGGCCAAAACACATTTCAAAACAAATACATCTGGGCATTTTTTTTGTAGCTTGTGTCAAGCACTGACATTTAATGAGCAACTAAAAACACCTAAGAATTGAGTTACACCAGGTCTTGCAAGTCTTTTGCTCAACTCAAAAAATTCATGTTAAATGGTAAACACCTGGGCAAAGCCCACTTTGGCTACATAAAATATAGATTTCGAAACTGAAAGAAATGGATGAAAATAAAATTGAAAAGATTGTGAAAGAGCTCCAAACAGCAAAGAGAAGAATATGATGGTTACACCCTCATTGTAAATCAGATTTTTACCACCAACAATTGTTTCATCGCTTGTACAAAACCAATTTCCAGCTCTTTCCAGCATAATAAAAAACCCTTCCACAGACCACCAAAATTATTTTGCCTTAGGTAATTATTTTTACATTAATAGTAGCATCGGCAGTCTGAATAGCAACAGATATCTACAATAAGATAAATCCACAATTTTAGAAAACCCTCGTACCGTTTGAGTTGCTTGAATTAGTTCTCTCTTCTTCTTCCTCAACGCATTCAGCTCTCTTTCCTTCTCTTTCTCCATCTCTTTCAGCTGTTTCTCCAACTGCTGGACTCGTTCCTGAAAATTCAGGGAATAATTTCCATCAGCTTGGACTGCCATGTGGTTTCCTCTTCACATAAGACATGCAATGTGCTGCAGCCAGTTTATTTAGCTGGCATGGTTTTCAATACATTCTTCAAAAGGTTGTGATCCAATATTAGGATATTGTACTAAATGCACAAAAAACATGAACAAATGTACTATCAAGATCCAAGTGGACTTTTCCAAACAGAGATACACTAAAAAAAACAAGAAAAAAAAAATATATATATATTTTACAAATTATTTGGGAAACCACTGGAAATAAGCATGACAACACCAAGGAAAATGGATAATGGATGGAAGCTATTTAGGAATGCAAAGCCAGGAAGAAGCCAAAAAGAGTAATTTAAAGAAATACTGGATTATAATTTGCCAGTGTAAGGATGCTGCATGTGACACAGTACGAAGCAGACAGACGGCTGAGCAGCCTTGTGCAGCTGGCTGCAGTGCAGCTGAGTCAACTACAATTTGCGTCTCATACAATCCCAGTCATCATCTCATCGTTTGCACCACCACCAGCATACCGAGGCTAATTGTGGAACAATTCAGCATTATGGGGACCAAATATGCTTTTTAAATGGACTTCACGAGGCAGAAGGAAAGCACATTTGTTGCCACAGAACAATGTTTGCATCCATCTCTTCAGTGACAGTTTTCAGTGCACAATGTTGTGCTATAGTTTACACCAGGTACAAAACTATAGTATTAACCATGTTATTACAGTTCAAATTATTCATTTTCAAACTCCGAGTTACATATGTCAGTTAAAAACTTTGGAAAAGCACTTTGCCAAATCAAAATCAAATTTACTTTGTTTTGTGTGACATATAATATTTCACACCAATAAACTGTTAAAAGGCAAGTAATTCTATGACTTGAGTAACAGTCACCATGTGTTTTTTTTAGGAGCAAAAAGTGATTTTACTGGGAAAAGAAAGGGGGAGCTAGAGAGCAATACTAGAAATCTAGCTGGGAAAGTGTCTTTTAGGTCTAGTATCTATTTAATTAATGCTTTTATAACATAATGAATTAGTGGGAGACTTTATGGATGTTTCAGAGCAAAAACTAAATATCATGTCACTTTTTATCCAACACTTATAGGTTGAACATCTGTGTCTTTTGTATTTATAATCACAAAAGGCTGTGAGGAGTATATTTACCTTTCATGTGAAGCTTAAGATCCACAAACAGGTTGTTTGAAAAAAGCAAAACACCAACCTGACTGCCAAAGGAACAGTTGGTGTATATTTTGAGGTAAAGCACAAATATTCTGAACGCATGATAAAATGCCCAAAACTTATTACACTAACTATACAATGAAAAGATGAGTCACAACTTAAATTTATCAACATGACAGTAACAAAGTACAACTTTGTAGGCATGTAAATAAAAAACAAACTGTACCAACTGTTTAAAAATGCAGAATATTTTATGTGACAAACTTTGATTGCAAGATTCATTAGTCAAGTAACAACCTGCCTCTTTGGATAGCTTAGATATTCTCATGTGAACAGTTTCACTGTCTCATAAAGCCCGACTCATTCTGTGCAAAACTGCACAGGAAAATGTTTTACTGCGACAGCCACCAGATTCCAGACTTAAATAAAAAACTTTAACTAGTTCTTTTTAAATGATTTTGTCCAATTGAATCAAATTTAATCTGCTGTGGTCATCAATTGTTTGATGCACTGTGTATTTTACAGAGAGAACATATTTGGATACAGGAAATAAAAATAAAATGTTTTATGAAAATAAGTGATTGTTATTCCAGATTAAAGGATATCAGTGCTTTATATCAATGTTTTCAATACATTCAGCAAAAATCTGTAGTCTCGCTTCAAAGATTTCTACATGTTTTATCTTTTAATCCTTCTTAATGTCATCCCACCTCTGTCGTTTTCAGTCTGTCCTGCTCCGATTTGTTCTCTCATGGTGGCCTGTGATGTAATTAGACTCCCTGTATGTCACTCGTGACAGAATTAGGGTGATGCTTGGAGGTAAGGAGTTCAAGCTTGTAACACCATTGAGGTTAGGGGGTTGATGAGGTTCAAGGGATAACTCATAGTGATAACCATTAACTGGGATCCATAGAAACAATTACAAATATCTATACTCTCATCCTATCAAGTCATTTAATCTTGGGCTTAATTTATTGTGGGCAATGAGCAAATGAGAACTTGCTTAGCTGCAGAGTACAAATTTTATCAGAGCACTGCACTGAAGAGCAAAGCCAGCAAAGCTGTGATTATTGAAGGAGGAGCGCAAGTTTTTTAACTTTGAAGTCAAGTCTCTGATCTGCCTTCTGCTTATTTTTAATGTCAAGCTAATTCATTTCAGCTGCAGAAAAATATTTCAGGCACAAGAGGAAAAAAATAAAAGTTTGCAAAATTGGAAAGGGTCTTTTTTTAGTGTCAAGTTTAACATCCCACTAATCATGACAATTTGAGAAAAAAGTACTGGATTTCAGACATGTATTGCCATTATTTTGTCCATTTTCCTTATCCACACATCCAACATCACAACTCAGCACTAAGTGGGAGTTTAAGTAAGGATAAACACAGACATGGAGCACATGACTCTCTGATAAGCTGCCATTTCTGTGCAACACCCTGGAGAGCCTTTGTGAAATTCACTGACAAAGTCATCCATGAGGAACACTGATTACCTGAGCTGTGTTGACCACATGCTGCTGGCGGGAGATTTCCTTCTCCATCTCCCCCTCCGTTCCTTCCTCCTTCGGTTTCTCTTCTCCGTCTTCATCCTCTTCGCCAATGCCGCTTTCTTGTTCCAAAACTCGAAACTCCCAGTCCTCGAAAGCCCGGATGGCCGCCTCCATCCCCTCCTTCTCCTTCAAGAAGGGTAACAAAAAAGTCCTGTCAGTTCAGTTTTTTGTTTAATTGAATTATGTCTTGAATTAATTGGATGCAGACTAGTTCTGGGAAGAATACTGGGTAATATGAGGAAAACAATAAGGAAGACACCGACATATGTAGGAAAATGTGTTATTACAATTTATAAACCAAATATGGTCAGTTTTCAAAAAAGGTTATAATTATTCGTATATCCATACTCAGTTGAACTTATACAAATGTCACATTACAACCAGACACTAAGGCAGTGTTTCCCAACCCTGGTCCTCGAGGCACACTGCCCTGCATGTTTTAGAAATTTCCCTGCTTTAATGCACCTCATTCAGCTGATTGCAGTTCAGCAAAGACCTGCTAATTTAAATCACGTGTGCTGAAGCAAGGAAACACCTAAAACATGCAGGGCAGTGTGCCTTGAGGACCAGGGTTGGGAAACACTGGGTAACACTTTATTTGAAGGGGTGTGCATAAGACTGACATGACACTGTCATAAACATGACATAACATCTGTCATGAACATAAAGAAATCTTTATGAATGTTTATGACAGTTGTCAGGAAATGTCATTCGGTAAATAATGACACTTAATGCAACGTTGCTCTAAAAGTTGCATTGAAAGTCCATTAAAAGTGCCAACTTTGCATTAAATTATCATAATTTACATAATCATGCAACGCTGGCACTTTTAATGGACTTTTAGAGCAACTTTGCACTAAAAGTGTCATTATTTACCAAATGACACTTCATGACAACTGTCATAAACATTCATAAAGACTTATTTATGTTCATGACAGATGTTATGTCATGTTTATGACAGTGTCATGTCAGTCTTATGCACACCCCTTCAAATAAAGTGTTACCAACCACTGCACTAAGGCATTGTACTGCAAGATTAGGTTACAATATCCAAACACAAAGTATGACACCATTCAAAACCAATCAAGAATTGATGTCTACTTAAGCTGACAGGTCAGGGAACAGCAGCATTATGGACAACCCTGCACATCACCCCAAGTCAGTAGTCTCAAACTGCACTCGTCTAGTGTCCTGCAATTCTTTGTTTTTTTTTTCTTCTTCAGTGCCAATTCAATGACTTTTCAGAACTTCATTATTGAAATTAAATAAAATGAAAGAATTAGATTCTTGCTTTAACATTTGGATGTATGCAAAATTGCAAAGCTGTCTAAAAATCACCACATCTGTTTATTTGCTGCTGGGTACGGCATCTTTATTCATGCATGCTAATTCTTTGTTACAGCAGGTTATGCCAAACTGGCTTGTAAGTATTATTTTCCAACATTCAACATGTTTCAACAGAAGAAAACAAGCCCCACCAAACTTGTCGTTAAACACTGTTTTTTCAATAATCTCTTTACTCTGCTCTGACACATTTGCTAAAAGAAATACACATCCTGTGCTCCGCATGAGTGAGTTAAACTCTTAAAGCATGCAAACAGGTTAAACTGGTATTGAACAATCAAGCGTTGTTTAAAAAAAACAACATTATCAGTATTGATGAAAACACACCCTTTAACTTGAGACATTCTTTATGAGTCAAGACAGCCAACAACCAGTTGCAGATTTGTGTATTATTTGGAAGGTTGCCATGACAGTGAAAATATTAAATACACTGTCAGGCGCCTTGTTAATAAATTATTTGTAGGAATATAGTGATATTCAATTCCTTACACCACATTGATTTTTTTTAGTTAGATTTCAACATATGGGAACATGTCATCTAACCAACATTAAATACTTTTTCCATTGAAAAGTTCCTGTGAAACAAAAGAACATGAGCAGGTTTACTGAAAATAGTAAGAGATAATGACAATTGGATTAGCAGCATTCAGTTTTCACATTTTTTTTCTGCTCTGCATCTTCCACTATATGGATCAGGTTGCTGACCTAAGATTTTTAAGTGACGTACAGAAAACAAGCCCCTTATCAAAAATCTAAACATTTTAAAACTCTGTGGGAGATCAGGACAATACCACAAATGACTTACAACCAAAATAAACAATAAGTTTTGTGCTGGTACCTGAATCTTATTCTCCTCCAAGATCTTATCTTCAGGCATGAAGTCATAGTGATAAACAATGAGAAATATTTCCACTGAAGGGAGGCCATTAATGCAGATTTAAAGATATCCCTGCTATGTTTGTGAGTCCCCCACTCTCAACCTGAGATTTTTGTGTCACATGAACAACTTTAAAACATTTTATTACTGCTGAACATGCTGAAGACATTAGATACAGCGCCATCTGCTCACCTGCTGCAGCTGCAGAGTTAGCTGCTCTCTTTGGCTTTCTGGCTGACTCGGGATCAGTTTCTCTCTTTCCTCACAACTCTTCTTCAGTTCCTCCAACCTGTGTCTCTCCTTCTCCAACCTCTCTCGCTCCTTCATTTCCAGACACAACAACAACAACAACAAAAACATACTAAACCAAGACTACAGTAATCCCAGAATTGTATAAAATCTCACTAAGAAACAGATCCCAAAACAGCATTCGGACAATTTCACAACCCTGTTTGCAGACACTCCATCACGCTTTAATGCTCCGACAGGAGTGTAGCAGAGCATTAAAGTCTACCAATGATTATTGCACAGCAGTTGACTTATCATTTACAAGATCTTGTTTTTTATGTTGATGGTTCATTTCTGGTCCTACTTGTTTCTCAAGAATCCCTTAAGATAAATTTAACTGGTTTTACTGTAATCCATACAAGAAAATACTTTCTCACATTAAAAAAAAGGTTAAAAAAAATAAATGCATTCAAAGAAAACTAATTCAGGTCCTGTTATTGGTGTGGGACTTACCTTAAGTCTGTCAGTGCGTTTGTGCTTCTCTCTTTCTCTGGCTTGTTGTTGCAGTGCCAGCAGCTTCTGTGAGTGTCTTTGCAGCTGCTCCTTCTCCGTCTGCAGCTCTCCTTGCAGCAAGGCGATCTCCAGCTGCAGCTGAAAGGACAAGGGAGCTGACCAGGCTGAATCATATCAACCAGACACTGAACCAGTGAGAGTCACACATTCTTTAAGAATGACTTTAGGCTGTCTGAGAGCTTTCAGCTTTTTTTTTTTCAGTTTTTTATTTTTTATTTTCTGAAATTTCCAAATGAAAGCAACTAATATTTTGGTGGTTAATCTTTAAACAAATATTATCGAGATTTAGCTCTCATTTCAGTTCACACTGTTAATACCCTTAAAAATACAGAGATTGTATTTAAAACAAGCTGGCGAATAAAATCTTTAGTTATCCATCCATTGTCTTTCACCTATTCAGGGTCAGGTTGCAGGGACAGCAGTTTAAGTAGAGAAACCCTGACTTCCCTCTCACCAGAAACTTAAGTGGCAGGGGAGAATCTTTAATTTTGTAAAATACAAACATATGAGGTATTATTTTAACTATATTTAGCTCCACGATGGTCGGGAAGCAAAGTTAGAAGTGATAGCATACATGGTGTTCCAGTTTTATTCCTCTTTCTTCTATGGTTCACCAGCAGACATTCCCACTCTTTGTTCAACTTACTCAAATGAACAGAAACTAGGTGCATGGTCAGAGCAAGAGGGTTCACATTTACAGTGAAGACATGAAAGCACAGGGATTCCCAACTTCATTCTTTTTTAAGGAGAACTGAGTTGGTCTTTTTCTCTTAGAGAGGCATGAGTTTGTCAAACACCGGTTCACTCCAAAAGAAAACACCGTTCAACAATGCCAGAAGAAGCAGGCCTTAGTTCAAGTTTGTCATGTAAAAGAACACCATTATGAAGTTCAAAGTCCTTCACAAACTATGAACCCGTTAGTTTGAACAAGCTAATGCACAACACTGCTTCAAACTGTCTGTTTTGGGGATACTAAGGTAATTATTTATCACAATCTGCAATGATTACATCAGATTCTCACCTCAATCTTCAGTTCTTCCTTTTGCTGGTTGATCTCTGTAATGCGGTTTTGAAGCATTGAAGGTGATGAAAAGAACCTGGATGAGCCCACCTCTGGCTTCTTAAGGCAGGACTGACAATTAAGGAGAAAAAGAAAATGTCCAATAAATCACACAAATCAAACCAGTCTTAAGTTTAGACCTCATGATTCAACGTTTTTGACATGAATCTAAAATTGTTTCCATTCTAAGATTGAAAGACAGTGAAACAGACTTCAATTTGGCACAAAATAGATTGACTAACTGCTTTTCAACCATCATAAAAACCTCACTTACGTCTGTTACCTTCTCACTCTCTGTGCTGCTGCTTTCCGTGTCAGACTCGGCCCCTGAGGAGGCGGGACTCTGACCTGCAGCCACTCTGCTGATCCATGGCTGATGCAGACTCTGCTGCCACTGGCTCCTGGAGTTTTCCATGTTATGTTGGGGCATATCTAAAGCCTGAAAACAAATAAGCAGTTAAAATTATTTGAAGAAAATATTATCTTTGATAAATGCTATGACTTATCACACAGCATCGGTGAGAGCATATGAGTAAATCAGGTGACAGTAGGGGGTAATCACACAACAATTGTGCGAATTGGGAGGTTAAAACACAGAAATCCCCGTGGGTTTCCAGAAAGAAGTCTGTGACGGGGAAAGCGTCACGCTTTGATGAGGAAGCAAAAGCAAAAGAGGGGAGCGATTTCAGGATGTGTGCAGTGGTTTGTGGTTGCATTTCAGGGCCTCAGTGTGGACAGAGGCCTTACATGCAGCAGTTTTATATTTCTGCAGAAAGCTTTGATGTTCAATAGCAAAGAGGAAATGTATGAAAAACCATACATCTGACAATTACTTTGAAGTACTGTTTTCATAGGGCTTTTGTTTTGTCACTCACATTCATGCCATTCATGTGGATTCATAAAAGCACATATAATTATAATATCATTATGTATTGTGTTTATTGACTGTTACATGAAAGTGATTCCCAACTTTTGGGAATTTGTCCTCCTAAAAGCCAACATTCTGCTGCGGTCTTTCATTCCATGTTGCCCTTTGGCCTCAATTGGTGCTTTCTCCGTACACAAATACATGCAGGCAAGCAGACTCAAAATTTCAGTCTTTGCGACCTTCAAAACCAACATGTGGGAATTCTTGTGTTGAGAACTTTTTCCCACCGTTTTCCTCCTCGAGTGCTTCGCCCCCTCCCTCTGTTCTGAGATCAATGCCTTATTAGGCTGGTGGCAGAGAAGGATGAATGAAAGCACAGAGATAAATATACAGCAAAGATTTAAATGGGGTTTCCTAGTGATGTATCTAGAAAATGATATCTAGAAAACAATGGTAATGGACAGAGATGGTAAAAAAAAAAAGCAGTAGTAGTGTTGTAGGACACTCCCAGTGTACTACAACAGTTTTATAGGCATAAAGACAAAGTGCTACCACACCAACTATTTACCACCAACTACAAAGATAAGTGTGACTTATATTTGACGTGAACATATTTCAAATCTGCTTATTCATTTCCCATTTGTCTGACAGAGTTATCACAAACTTTAAGAAAAATATGACTAATGCAGTATAACAGAAAAAATAGCATCAATGCTGCTCTGTAACCTGGACAAATAATCAATAAATGATACAAAAACGAGATCCAACTCCTTGGAAACGATAAATAAAAGACACAAAATCTGTCTTTTTTATGTTGCTGAAGTTCAATGCATAGATAATAACAGTAGTCATCAGGTGCAGCGTCAGTTCTGCGAGTACAACACAGCCGTGAGATTATGTGCTTTATGTTAAAACACAGGTAGTTTTTTAACATAAAAAAACTACCTGATATTCATTTTACTCGTGAATAAAATGAATATCAGGATTTATGCATCTGCATGGCATTTTGTCATACAGGTTTGTATTTCTGGATTTATTGCAATGCCTTCACTTCAACACTGATTAAAATCTAATCAGAATTAATATTAAAGCAACCATATATGCACTATAGAAAGCATTTTCAGTATCACATGATCATTTAAAAAGGCAGACACCGACCATTTCTACATGTTATATTATCTGTGAAAAGTAAGAGAGAGAGAGAGAGAGAGAGAGAGAGAGAGAGAGAGATGTTGAGTCACATTATTATACAAACATCGGTACAAGTGTTTGACCTCCAACTAAAGTCCAGTTAGATACCCTATCAACATCCCACACGAGAGGGAGTTATTCAGGGGTAAAGTCCAGAGTTTGATGCTAATATACTACTGTGTTCAAATGAAAACCAAAAGCAATAGAAATCTTGATAGGTTGCCCCAAAGATGCTCAAAAGAGTGAGAGTGAGGGAAGTAAATATACCAAAATCAGCAGACGCAGAGTTCAGCCTGAGAGCGAGATCAAAGAACAAAACAAAGTTTTGTGCCCAAAATTGGATTTGATTGCAGGGAGGGGAGCGCCTCTGGAGAATTAGATAGGAGGAAAACAGTGAACGGAGGTGCAGCTAGGCATTCAGTGAGCAAGTTTGTGTGCTTGTCAAGCAAACACTGCCTTGAGCGATCACAAGAAACAAAAAAAAAGGAAAAAAGGAACAACAACAAATTCAGCCTTTAAAACGGATGCAATAAAATGTGAAACTATGTTAATTTTCAGACTAATCAACCAAGAAAAACTAAATCCTGGCAACAGAAACTCACCCACTCAGACCAGTGTGAGGAAATAAGTAATGTAGGTTCAACAGCAGTAGAAGTAGAGCAGGAAAGAATGTTGTCCATGTCATATTATCTCACTATGTCCTCATCAGTCAGGCTTATCAGTCTCTCTCTCTCAACGCCAGGCTCCAATGGAGCTTTGCACACTCCCGATATTACAGACTGCAAGACTGCATTTTATTTCATCTAGAAAGGCCGAAGGAGTTTTAGTGGGAGAAATGTTGTCTGAAAGAAGTGGCTTAATCTGAATCATAAATTATGACAACATTTTTGTGGTTAAGAATAATAAAGAGAAGACGGGTGGCAGAGTTGCAAAATATCTCATCACAATTGTTACAGCAACACCAATGCTTTGAATATCACAATGGTTGCAGACACTGTAATAATGAAATAAAAAAAGACAGTAAAGCGAGTTATTCCTAACAGTTTGTCAACAAAATATTCAGAGATAGTGTTCCAGTTACTCTGAACTGCAGTGCTAATTGAAACACTTATCTTAAATATCTTAACTGCCGTCTAAGATGGTGAGTTTACTTGTATTGCAGGATACAATTGTTATTGCAGGTTGTTGAATGAATGCAAGCACAACATCCCAATGTTGAACTAATTTTAATTCACCTCAAACTAGGTGGTCAAAAGTATTTAATGAACCCCACTTTGAGCATTACTGCAGACAGGAATGTGGATTTGGACTTGGCTCCCCTTAATAGAGAGGTTAGAATGCCAGGTTGGGAGTCCTGATTTTGCTCCTTCGAAGTGAGTAGATAAATAAATGAATATTCTTCAGTTTTAGCTTTAGACTGATCATGATGTCAAAGATTGAGATGATGCAATTTGCACTTTACGTGGCACATGAATTCCATAAAGAAAAATGTTTATTTTCTCACTTTCTGACATTAGATAAGACAAAATATTTTGCCCCAAAGCAAGTTCACCTCTGGGACACAGAACCTTCATTCTCAGCTTAAAGGTTCAAGCTGTTTATAATTGGATTTCACTGTTTGAAGACATGACTGAAACAAAAATAGTGGAGGGGTAATTATCTCTCTGGCTGATTTTTTAATTTATTTTTCAGTCAAACAAGCAAACATCGTCTTTGGGGTGTTGCGTTGGTATTAATCATGAACCAGCAAAGCGAAATAATAGAACATTAAACAAAATGTCAATGTTCACCATGTTTTACTGTGTTTCAGTTTTCGCTGAAAAGCTCCAAGCATCTGGTAATTAACCTGTGACTAATCATATTTCAAAGCACGACTAATCCGTCCCTGAACATGAAACCATCATAATGTTGCCACACCTTAGCTCTTGAACAAAGGCAATAACAAAAACCCACCCATTATGGCTAACATAGCCCTATCCCTTTCTGGACCCCCTCATTGAACACTGACACAGCATTGTGTGTACAGAACCATAAAGTCAACACCGACAACAGCTATATTCCACTACCTACATTTAGGACAAAAGAGCGGGGATGATGGTATGCTGTGTGTGGGTGTGAATGCTGATTACAGCCCGTCACCAAGCATTCAGTGAGAGGGAAATATAGGCAAACATGTCACAAGTGGAACATGTGAACATAAATGGTCTGTAAAGAAGGAAGGCATAATAATCCATGAATTTACACACACAGTCGTCATGTTCCTTCAAATGAATAAAGTAAGGTGAGTCTGAATGACTCAGATAAACTAAGTTGTATAATGACTAAATGCACGAATCACAAATAGCTTAGTTGCAAAACAAAGCAAATGAATGCTCATCAAAAAAAAGTCAGAATGGTCAAACTTTTTAAATATTTTATTAGAGGAGATAAATGTGAGCTGACCCTGTCCCAAAAGGGAGTAATCTCTGGGTCACAGTGAACTTCAAATGTAAACAGTACGAAGCAAGTTTGTGTTCACTCGCCAGTTTGAAGGAATAAGTTAATCTGTGGAGAAATACAAGGATTGTATCCAAGTCATACATTAATTTGATGTAATCCACTCCTGCTATTTGACAACAACACGTGCTTAGGAAACTCCTGCTAGTTGCATGTCCACCTGGTCAACAACCTTTAGTCACACAGCCCTTCTGCTCGTCTCTGGAAGAACTGTCTATTGATAGAAAACAGTTTACTTTAACTGCAATAGTTTCCTTTCAGAAGACTGTCATAATAAATTTCTCATTCTTTTAAAAAAGAATTAAACCTAGATAAATTAACTTGCAAGATGTCACCCATTTGCCTTAAAGAAACGAGAAATCAAATCACAAATAACTTGGCTATCATGTTCATTCACTTTGTTGTAGAAACAGAAAAATTGTGGTTCAGTAAAGTGGATTTTGTTGAAAGCAGAAATAATCTGATGCACTAAACCTTATCGCACAGTTCCACAAAACAACAAGGAGCAGCAATAACATGACAAAATGCTTCTGTAGTCACTCTGTGTGGCTGGTTTTTATCTGTAGAAGATATAAAAGGAAAACCTGCTATAAATTCATTTTGACATTGGTAGTTCTGGCTGCACATTAGTTTTGTGTTTAATGAAAACCAGATTACCAAACCTCTCTCCAATCAACATTTTCAATGAAATAAGTTAGTGCCCTTCTTTTACTTTCCAAAAAAAAAGTGCAACCCAGATCTAATTCAATTATAAAACGAGCTACCTACAACTACAAGCATGCTTTAAAAAACAAATTAAGTCATACTTCCGACGGTTAGTAATGAGTATAATTTCTGTGCAATAAAGGTAGTTTAATGTTTACAAAGGCCAATCCTGCTTCCTTACACCAGATGAAAATGAAACTGGGCATGGATATTAAGCTGACAGAACAAAAATGATGGACTTTCCCAAAGCAACATCTGAACCTTTTGCTCCTCCAGGCTTCAGTCCCAATAACCGTCAAGCTGTCGCCTCATTATTACAGCGGGTCTGAGTAAATGGTGACAATTCAGCAGAACTGAACTGCAAAACAGTTGCAAGTGACCCAAGTGATTTATTATTCGGTCTGTACCATTTAGGAACAGAACAGTGAATATTAGCTTTTGCTTAATTGGATGAATTAATCAACGCACAATTTTTAATCAAATAGCCACTGATTTAAAGCATTTAACTGTAACGCTGACTCTACACTTATGGTCCTTATCTTGGTGAAACGTTTATCTCCATCCCACCTCAACTGTTTTGCTTTCTGTTCTGTAACAAACCTTTGAGTCCTTCACATAACAGCTGGCTTTATGTTGAGATGAAATTACACACAGGTTGACTATTTAATAATTTGGTAACTGCTAAAGGCAACTGATCGCAGTGTATCTTTATTTAATGCTATTACAGGTATGCAAAGGACAACACAATATTTTTTTGTTTTTAATCATAAAAAATATTGATAACCATCTATCATTAGCTTTATGTTGTTTATTAAATTCTAAAACATTCGAGATTGCATTTGTAACAGGATGAAATGTGAAAAGGGTTCAGTCTTCACAGGAGTAAAAACATCACATTGTGTCAAAATATTTCACAGCCTCACATAAAACATTTCATAATTAATGGCTGTAAAGATCAAAAGACTTCAAGAGTAAAATAACTAAGTTGAAATACTGGTTTAAAAGCTTGTGATGCAAGCACTGTTCAGAGACATGAAAACAAAAAAAGAGCCACTGCAACCATTTTACTAGTTTCAATCATCACCTGCGAATGTCAGCTTCGGGGAAACACAGACAAAAACCTGTTTTCAAACTCTGGCCAGTCCTTCTTCTGCATGTCTAACTTTTTTTTGTCAATAACTGCATTTCAGTTTGTCAAGATACAGGCTAAATAAAGAAAGAATGAAACCCAAAGCTTAAGTGATAGAAATATGAAATCACTGTTTGAAATGTCTTAATTCTGTGAGGAATTAATTTGTTTCTCCATTAAAAACCAAAGCTGTCAAATGCTACATAAGCACATGTATAAACCCATGTAAACACTTCACCTGCATAGAGATTTAGGTAGTGATCCTAATAATCTCATTACAGTAACACATTGAAGTCCAATTGCAGTTTTTAATAAAATCAAGTTTCAATTTAAAAGGTGTTTAAATTTCATTGTTGCACACAGCTTCATCTGACCAGAATGCCCTGCGGCCTCAGTACAGGTTTCACCGATGGCTGCAAACCTACACCGTCTGATGTTAACATTATTGTTCTTACTTAAACCTATGATAACAGGGTCCCACAGCAGGTTTAGTTGCATTCTCTCAAGGATACTGAAAGCCAGTTGGGAAATGAGAAAAATCAGCTCAAAAGAAAAGAACACAAACAGAAAGAGTGCAAATAACTTCTGCGAGGTGCATCTGGCAGAAGTCCATCCAAATGACATTTTTTGTCACAAGAAAAAGCGTAAGAAAAGTTAAGCAAGAGTTAAACAACATCCAAAGCACTCATACAAGTACTAAAACCTTATAATAAAACATGAGGGATTTTCTTCTCGCTTCCCACCCTTTCATTGTGTGATAACTGTACTCACAGAGATTCCTCTGGTCTGAGTATGTCTGTGGGAGCTGTGATGCAACAAAGACCGATCCATTAATAACAGTCGAGAACTCACAGGGCTCAGACATAGATTTGTCCAATAGCAATCAAAACGAGACTTCTGTGTTTGTGTGTGTGTGTGTGTGTGTGTCTGAATGAGAACTGAGGGAGAAAAAAGGCTAAAGGCAGAAGTCCCCAGACAGCAAATCCTCACAATCCTACCTCAGCCTTGTCACCCACCCACTCTGTTTACCCACTGAGTGCTGATGGAGGGATAAAGAGCCAGAGATCTCAAGGTCTTTGTAAACACAGGAGGGGGGATGTGTTTGTACTTAGTGTATTGTCATGGGACAAGCTTTGACAAACACACATTTGGTTCAGAGAAAGTTTCTGTAAGTAGAGATAGAATATCTTGAAAACGAACTATACAGGTGTGCATTTGGTATGAACCTGATAAATCCTGTATTTCATAAACATTGCTCACCTTCAATAAAGTAGAGCAGTTTAGTATATGATAACATTACATATCAGGAAGTTGTAATAATTCCTCTTTTGCTGTAAGTAAAGTGCATCAAAGAGTTTCCTAATATTACTTATTAATTGTCAAAGGACGCTACTGCTCCTGTAGCGTGAGCACTTTGTTTTATGTTTTCATATCCACTCCTGAAGCCCAGTGCTGCGTGTGCGTCTGTTGACTAAAGCTGGAAAGTGAAAAGAAAATAGTAAATAAACCCATTTTACCTGGAAAACACGCTCCCATTTAAACGACTGAAGATGAGGTTTCTTCCGTCCATAGCAGAGCGTCAGAGACGAGAACCGTGTAGAGGAGCGACTTTTAGACCTGTTTCACTTCAAACGCAGGCTCAGGAAGACTCCCCCGTCTCTGCAGTTTGTTGCGAAGCAGGACGCAACGTTTTAGCTGTTTTCTTGCCTCGGTTATGTCCGTGGTTTGAACCTCTCTCCTGAGAACTGACAAGTCGGTGTGAGCAGAGCGTCGGCGTCAACAGGTGAGGCTGAGCTGTGAAATCACGCGGGGGAAGGTGACGACAGAGGCGGACACAGCCTAGTTAAACGATCAGCCCAACGGTGGAAACACTGTTCTCGAACAGTTCTTTGTTATAATGTTTATCCACCGCAGATCTATAAAAAAAATTATTGATTTTTTTTTTTTTTTTTTTTTCTTTTTGAATTATGCACTGAAATGTGGCGTCTATTCTGGGAACTAGCGCGGTTTTGTCAGTGCTGACTCATCTGGGCTCCTTTCCAAAATTCTGTTTAATATTTTCAACGACTAAAAACTTCCATGAGGTGTTTATACAGTCAGATTAAAGTCGAATCGACTGAGTTACTCCTCAATAAAGTAGGTTATTATTTAAAAACGTTTATTTAAATTCATATGGTAGATTGACATTTTGTTACTTCAACTGTAAGAAGTGTGTTTCTGGAAGAAAATGAGACATCTTTAAAAATAAAAAAAAATCGCACGAGGGGTATAAATTTTTTATATTGTTTTATTTATTATACTTGTTAAAAATGATTGATACACTGGCCAGTGGGAAAATCAATAACTGCTAAACTGTGGTGGCCGACAGGTGCAAACCCGCTGCAAACACAAGAATGATGCAAACTGCAAAATGCACATATGCACAAAAAACAAATGCAAAAGAAAAACACTACAAACGAAAAAAAGCTGAATTTACAAAAAATGAAAGCAAAAACCTACAATAAACAAAACAAAAGCATAAGAAAAATGCTGCAACATCAGAAAATTGCTTCAATAACAGAAAAAAGGAGCAAAATATAAAATTGTGAGGCCCTCTTGAGAAACTTGAAGAGATGAGAATTGAGAAAGCATAGGTGCACTATAGAAATGTTAAAGATTAAAGAAACATAATTTGAAAATAAATACGGAAGAATTATTATATTTATTTTTGATTATTATAGCTAGCCTGGCTATTGCCTTCTTATGCAAATCCACTGGATTCTAATCTCACACAGCAGAGCTTGTGCTTTTTTTAGTCAGTGTTGGATCAGTGACACATATAAAAGTTTCAGGACACTGGACTCTGACTCTTGTATTTAAATACCCCACATATATGCAATGCATATATTTTGTAATGATAATGTTGGTTGCAAATAATTCACATTTTCCCTTTCTTTTCAATCATTTCAATTCCATTCCTTGTGGCCTGCATCTACCTGTCCTTGCTGGGGTTCTGCTTTCTCCACTGGGAATTGGGTGCAAGATTGTAGGTACATCACCACCAGTCCTTCACAGCATAAAACAGAGGGACACAGAACCAACAACCTTGAACACAAGGTCAGAAAGGGAATTTAGAGTAACCAATTGATCCAATATCCATGTATATGGACTGTGAGAGGAAGCTAGAGAGAACCTATGCATGTAGAGAGAAATTATGCAAATTCCACACAGAAAGAGCTCAGAACCAGAAGTCAAACCCAGGATCTTCTTGCTGTAAGGCAACACCAACCTTTCCACCATCCAGTCGATTGTTACAATAAGCAACGATATTTTAGTTCTATTTTTCTTAACTAATGCAAACCAATCTTTAATACAGGAATGTGTACCAATATGTTCAGAGGGAAAACAATCTGGACATTTGGAGCCTATGTTCCTGATATGGTGGCTCTTAAAACACTGATTCCATCTGCAGTTTCAATCTCCCCTAAACTCTTGAATGGGCTTCGCTTTACCACCCCCTCAAGGCTGCAGTCTCTCCTGTCGCTTGTAGATATTTGTGTAACAAATTTGTTTCCTTCCAACTTCACTTTCAATTTTCTGGTAATAGTGTTAGACATAGTTTTACATGAACAGCCATTTTCTTTAACAATAATCTTTTGTGGTGTTTCCTCTTTGTGGAGGGTGTTGTGAATGACTGCAACACAGCATAGAGTCAGTAATCTTCCTTTTGGTTGTGGACACTTTACCTGGCCTAACATTTCTATATAAAAGTTTTGTTGATAAGGATTCCTTTTGGTAAAGCCAAGCAAGTTACCTACAAGAAAGCTAACACAAGTCCCTGCAGCCTCAAGCTGGGTCTCATGTACAATTTGGAGGATGGATATTGTACTTCTTCTCTTTTGACTTAAGTGATATAAAAGGATCTCAAATGATCTGTTTAACAATTCAAGTCTCTTTCACAACATTTTTAGGTATCTAAAACTATGTTTATTTGTGAAAGTTATTTGGGCTGACAAACTTTTTATAAGGACGCTTATGCTTTTCATGTCAAGCTGTGTATTCAGCTCATGAGGTTCAAATACCACAAAGTCTTACATATTTACCATGCGCTTGCCTTTGAGTGCCCTAGCAATGCTGAGAGGATGCTGCATTAAAAGTGAAACGGGACACTCTGAAAACTGAATTAACCACACAGATTCCATTCAGGACTATGCATAGACATTTCTTTAAGGCCCCACAGGCAAAATCAGCTCCCTTTACTCTGAGGAGTTTTATCACCCTGACTGGCCTCTTTACAGCCTTTTCTCAATGAGCTGATAGTGCAATAGATTCTTGCCAATGACATGTGGATGGCGTGAGAAAAAAAAAAAAAGTGCTTCAGGTTTACTGTGGCATAGAGCTGCAGCGGGACTAAAACGAGTGCTGGCAGATGGGCGGCAGACTGGGTGAAAGGACAGCTGGCACACTGAATCTCAAAAACAAAATAAGATAGGACTGCTTTACATGTGGAATGAATAAAACTTCAGCCTGTGAAAAAACAATCTCACAGGCACCTCTTTGTTAAAAAAAAATGAAGGTTTCCATCAGCAAATTCAAAGAGACAAAAGGTTGCCTAATATTGTTGTTTGTCTCAAATGCAGACAGCTGGTGTGTGGTGCATGTGTGGGTTTAAGGTATCAACTTGCATGAGCGCAGGAAACACCCACCTATAGATAACCCTTTCTTCAGCCCACATTTTCCTGTGGTGTTAACTAATTAAAAGCCAAACATCAAGGAGATTTCACAATCAGGATTATCAAGATGAATTTCATGATTCAGTTCAATGTAGTTTATTCATAAAGTACATGGAAACAACAATCAGATAAACAAGTGCTAAAAAGTCTGCCAATTCCTTTGTAGTTAAAAAGGCACTGGGTCAGCTTATCACTGACAAGTGTAGTGGAACAATGTACATTTAACTGCAACATCTTTATATACAAAAGTAGACTGTAGCTTTCTGCCATAGACTTCAGAAAGAAAACCTGTATTGCTGTGGCATACTCTAAAATAAAAACAAGTTCCTTATAGATTGTGAATGCAAATAGTGTAGATTTATTTTCCTGCTATGCAAAAAACACGCTGGCTATTAACAGTCTGCATATTGCGGATGTGTGGTAGGCTGAGGGAGTACAGAACCTCTGCAAAGGCCTCGTGAAAGAAGCCAGTTGAAGTGGGAAAACATTATTGTTAAACCAAACCTTTAATGAATTTGGGGCGTCCTGATACCAGTTTTTTCCATACCGAGTACAAGTACTTGAGTTTAGGTACTTGCCGATTCCATGTGCCGATTCAGAGTACTAGTATCGGTATCGGACACCACTGTCATGAATGGTTCGATTTTCTATCAGAGAAACATCCTGTATTGTTCTAAAACGCAGCACCACTGAACAATGTAGAGAACATTACAATTTACCTCAAAGCTGTACAGTAATAGTGTTCCACACACACAATTATACAGAATCGTTTTACATTTAAAAAGTGAATTTCATTATTTTTTTTCCTTAGGCAATTGAAAAAAAAAAAAAAACAATTTTAATAGCTGCACATCTAAAAACAACAGCTCCTCAAACAAATAAAATTGAGACTAAATGAAACACAGTTTAGTTTTGGTAAAACAACCGAGTATGGGTCACTGGACTCATAATGCTCCGTTCTGCTCGGCCCTTCCTAGTCTTGCAATCCACAAAGCAGGTTTGCAGGCACTGCAATATCTGCAAAGAAAGAAGAAAATGTGTTTTTAGAAGTCTATTATAGTTTATAATTATGACAATCTCAGAATAAAATCAACCATAATGTTATGACCACCCTAATTATTGACAAGCTTCCCCATTATGCCATGCTAATGGGGAAGCTGACATGCTATGCGGCATAGCATGTCAGCTTCTTGACTTATCGAGTTTGTCCCGGAAAAGAAGAAAAAAAAATTACAATTAGGTGTCTAATTAAATAACAATTCCCATGCTTAACAACTTCACATTACAATTCATTGTTATTAAAGTAACTTTAGGATTTTTCTCATTCTTATCAGGGCTATATTGTCTAGTTTCAGTTTCTGTTCAGAGCCTTTTTGTGTGTGTATGTGTGTGTGTTAATGTTTAAACAACCATTTAGCAAAGATGTGACAGTTCCCTTTAAATATTGCTAAACATATCCTAATTAAAGTCCAAAATTTAATTTGTTACCATTAGTCAATTTGTTGTTGATCTGTTTATAATCAGCAAGACAGCAAGCAGTTAGACCACAGTGTTTTCCCCAAAGAGTTAAGGTAACAGATGAACTGAGACAACTTCCTTTAAAACTTCACAATAAAAGTCTTAAGAGTCTATTCTATGCTCTGACTTAAAAGTAAAATTAATTTACGTAGGGGGCAATCTGTTTGTAAAGTTGAGGAAAAACAATAAGAATTAAGTTTTACTAAATGAGATAAGATATTTCTGTCATTCCCAAAATGATTCTAGTCGCTTTCATTGTTAAAATAGGTTTACCTTCTTCACTGCGATGCATTCATAATGTTACGGCTGACTAGTGTCTAACATTTAGATTTAACGGTAGGTTTGTAGCGGTTCAAGTACCAATTTTCTTTGGCTTAGGGAGATTCAGGTTGTCCATGATTTTCACAAACTCCTCCAACTTCTTGGTTAGGCGGGGATTGTGCTTGCGTTCCTCACCAACTGTAGTAACTGTCTGACCTAGTAAACAGAAAAACAGAAAGCTTAGTTACAAACTAATAACATTGTAGAAAAACATTTTAAAAAGGAATGCACAAGAATTATATAATGTAGCTCATTAAAAACATTCGAGCATTTCTTTGCTGCATGAAGCCTTGAACAGGACATGAATAAGAACATTGTAGTAACTTCTGAGTGTCGAAAACTACGTTTTTCAGTTACTATGCTCTGGCCTAAAATAATTTTTCAAAGTCATTTGGTCACCGTCTGTGAGATAGGATGTAGTTTTAAGAAATTACGCATGTGGGTTTTTAACCAACCTTTGTAGTCATGTGCTGGGTAGAGGAGGCAGTCTTCAGGCAGCTGGAAGACGACCTCGTGGATTGACTTGTAAAGCCTTTCAGGAGAACCTAAGAAGAAGGACCAAGATTAAACTCTAAAGTCAAAAGCTTGTTAAAAATATTTAATCAATGACTTCAAACTGTTAAAAACAGATATTTATAGAAGACTTGAATTATTCAAATGCTATTTTATTTAATGCAATACTGCCCCCATGTGTCCCTTGTGTTTAATCACACGTCTAAGAACTATGGGAACTATGGGAAGAAGAGTACTGACTATTGTAAGAGACGAAATTCAAAATTACTCCAATACGGGAAATTTACGGGAAAATACTAATACAGGAGCACACTGGGACGGAAGGGTAGAATACAGTAGATTCCCAGCTAAAACAGAAAACTTGACAGGTATGAGTAAAGACCGTGTGCCTACCCTGCTGGAAGTCTGTTCTGCCACAGCCTCTGATGAGCAGAGCGTCCCCAGTGAAAGCCATGCTCTTGTCCCCCAATACCAGGGTAATACACCCATCAGTGTGCCCTGGTGTTTCTCTCACTATCAGACACTGGTGATTAGAGAAAAAAAATAAACATTAGCTGGACACATTTTTTCCTCAAATCTATTTTATCAAATTATTTCAATGATTTCTCACTATTTACTATGTATTAGGAAGAAAATTAGAACATACTAATAAAAAGATAGTAGTAATAATAAATGAGTTAATTAATTAAAAAATAATAGTTGTCCTTACATGTTTTCCAAAGGTGATTTTGTCCCCCTCTGACAGCTGGACATCTGCTGAGGCACCGCTGTGTTTAGAAATGGCGCTCTTCAGTCCCTCGATTTGTTTCTTCATCAACCCAGTGCCGGTTACGTGGTCCGCATGGCAGTGGGTGTTAACTACCATAAACACACACACACACACACACACACATTGGATTTTGTTTTTAGAAGTAATTTACTGCCAGTAAGTAAAGTTGGGAATACTTTAATATTTAATTGAAGGGGAAAAGGTCTGACAGCCGTATGGGCTGATGTTCAGCTTGGTGACGCCCAATGGCAAACTGCCTGACAGGATGGCGACTATTAGCAGACTGATAGCCATATATGTCTTTGTTAAGTAACATTGACCTTGATCTAATACTGACTAGATCATCTACTTTTATTATTCTCAAGGAGACTGGCAGGTTATGCAAGCACTGAAACATTATTAAGCTGATAATTAACTTAACAGAAAAAAAAGTCTTTTTCAAAAGCTATCTTTTGGTGAGTGTGGCAAGACAGATTACCCATATCAGTGAAAGCCATTGTTTGAAAAAGTTGTGATCTCCAAAACATAAATAGTTTACTTCACACCAATCCAACACTTCTACCCTGCTATTAAGTACTTCTAAGGAGATTTCAAGGTTTGTTTTAAAAGCTGTATTGATTATAGAATAACTGTAGTGCTACTTTTCCCTCACTTGCTGCTACAAGGCAGCAACTTGTCAGCTGCTTTTGCATGTAAGGAAATACTTTAAGCTGCAAAAATAACACAAACAATTATGGTGTAGAAACTGTAGCAACTTCACTCATTCTTATTAAGATAACATTTTAAAAATGATAATTGGCAAGCTACAAGCAGCTTGTCTGTAAAGCTACTTGCCATACTGTAATTATTACAGAATAATTTAGAATTTCTGTCTACGCAACGACAGTAGACATGTGAGATATTTCTTCCAGAGTAGCATTTTATTGATGCGTTTTCCTTTGTTGGTAAGTGGTAATGTTATTTTTCATAGCAAGACAAACAGTAGCGTCTTGACCTATCTTTTTAATTCCTAGATAAGAAAGTGATCTGCTACAGCAATTTAGGGTTTGTCCAAGATCTAAAGTTTATTATTATTATTATTTATACGCTTAACAACTTGGCTGATGTATTTTAACAGGGTTTCAAAATGTTTAATAAGAGAACACAGATGAGCTACAGTTTTTGAGTTCATGCCATGACAGAAACTGCCTCTCTCAACCCATTTGTGATTGCAAAGATACCTGCAATTTTTAGATTGAGCCCCAGCTCCTTCACAAACTTCACATCTCTGTCGACAGTCTCCTTCACAGGATCAATGATGACCGCCTCTTTGGTGTCTCTGTCTGCTAGCAGGTAAGTGTAGGTGGAACTCTCGCTCTCAAAAAGCTAAACCGGAAAAACAAGAGGGAGATATCTACAGTTCACATCTTGCAGCTAGGGATACATACATTATTCTCTACATTATTAGATAGTAATGATTTTTAAATGAAGCCTACACAAATTACTATAGGGGAGTTTGGAGTTCAGGTTGAAGAAGTAAAGAGACCAAAATATATGCTTCTAGGTTAGGGTTCCCTGTGTGACAATTTGTTTCTCTTTTCCTAAACTACTTGTGGTCAATTATTTATAATAAAGCTTTGGGAGGTATGGGAAAAAAAATCGGTATTCAAATATCAAATAATGCAATATTGTTTTTAATAGCTGCTATCGTCGTTAAAAGGAGAAGACTGTAACTGTAGAAAACACCCATCTATTGTGCGTCAGCTGCAATGTCATGGTGATGCAGCGATAACACTAATTAAGCTCAGAGCTTTTTAAAAGCCAAAACAGAATGTTAAATCAGAGAAATGCTAGTTAAAGGACATTTCACCTGAAAAAAAACATCAAAATTTTGTCTGACAATTACCTCACCGAGTCTAAACCAAACGCATATTTATCATGTACTCACCAGTAAGCTACGGCTAACTCTACAACTTCCTGTTTTGAAGTAAAATTCAGAGCTGCAGACCATAAGAAAGTTTAAAAATACACATACTTGTCTGAAGATTGGTGCTTCGGGCTTCGCCATCTTGGAGCCGTCCTACTTGATGTTTACTCGGAGCAGCTGGACTACAGAAAACACCCCCGCGGTAGATGAGCCCTCTCAGGAAAGTAAACCAATGACTGGAGCTGCGTGTGGCTGTTCCGCTTACATATAGCCTCTCAGCCACGCCCAGATTACCTGACAAGAACTAGTTTGAGATACGTGATCTCCAAGGGTGTGTCAGACCAAACACATGCTGCACAGCCATAAAAAAAATAAATAAATAAAAAATCTGCTCTGTCATCATTACTCCACTTTTAATCTTTACATAATTGTATTTATTGCTATGGTTGTAAAGGTAGACTGTTGATTGAGTTTGTTAATAATTATATCTAATACTATTTGAGCTCTTAACTTATGCAACATTACTATTACATTTAAAAATAACAGCAAGGCAGTGATATCGGATTTGATGGAACTATTGTTTTTGATAACATGTACAGCCTTGTTTCCACTGTGCACTTGCAGGCCTCAGAATGCCTCTAAATATTCTCCAAAAATATTTTTTACAAAAAACCCATGAATCAGTAAACGCAGGTCTGCCTCATCTCCAACTGAGCTATAGCGTGTGAACAAAGTAGATAATTGTGCAAAGATAAGCAAGCTTTAGGCACATGTTTTGTCATCATGGGGCTGACTTGGGACCAGAACAATAAACAAAGAATTATTTAGACGCACTTTATATTATGCAACTGCATTTTATCACTTTTGGGATAAAAAGCGAAAATCATGTTAGAGGCAATGTTTGGTTTGAAAAACAAACTTTATTTTGAGAGCACTTTCCAAAGGCAAAACAGATACAAAGGCTAAAAACAAAAGGACTTCATTACAATGAGGCGATAATAAGGGAAAGTATGGTTGGAGTACTGAGATCTAAGAACACTAACAGTCAGTTACAGGTTCACTGCACAGAGTGGGTAGAATAATAAAGGAGTAACTTCAAAATTTTTCAACTTTACTAATCAATGACTTGATATAGAAATTCAGTGTTATGATAGACAAGACAATGATTCCAAACATAAAATCAAGACTGATTTTGAAGCTGTTAAAGCAGACTAACAGTAAGCTTCCAGAATGATTACAACCTCAACCTTTTCTGAAAATGACTTCATTATAAAAACCGGTATTATTCCAAAACCAACCAATTTTAATGAGGACAACAAAATTTGCCAATAAAAGTGGACCAATGTCCAGTGAAAATGTCTGAAGGTATTCAGTGCCTCAAACAGAACTTGCTAAGCAAGATTAATTATATTAATTTCAGTAAAAATAATGTATGCAACTGCAATTATGTTAGCACATATAAGAAGTCAACAAATGTTGTTTGGAGATTTTGTACGGCACTGTGAATCCTTATAACTTATTTTTTCAATATGATGATCATTCCAGTTTTTCCTTGTTGAGTTCAAACTGTGAATTGTTTCTAGTAATTATGACAACTGAAATAGTTTAATTTGAAAACAGTTTTATTTTGATACTGGTCTCGGACACTATTGCAGGTTACAGTTATTGAGTCAAAGGACTGAAAGCACAATCAAAAATTTTAAAAATCAAGAATCCAAACAGATTAATGGTATTGGCCTTCTTTTTTCGCATATAGGTTATCTATACAAGAGCCAAGGTCAACACAAGGTTCCCTAGCTTGTTCTGCAATGAAAACAACTTCTTCATAACCCCTGTGACTGGTAGCAGTGTGGGTGATTAAATATTATATATTATTAGCAAAACGCCATTGAATAGCCCATGCAAAAGAAGTCACCTGTACCAGTAAAGCAACATGACCATGAAATCAAACCTTGAAGGCATTTATTTCCCTTAATTAAACGTTTTGTTCATTCATTCCTTCAATCATGTTACAAGTCAAAATATTACAGATGTACAGAGTAAAACACACACATTTAACTTAATCGCAATACAAAAACTATTAGTTCTTTTACAAACAAAAGCATTGTTACAATATTTTTTACTATCAAATTAGATTTTATTCATAACTACATAAATACATAACTTACAAAGAACAATGAAAGCACTTTATGGTAAGCTATTGGGGTCGGGTTTGTGAAATAAAGTTTTGTGTGAATCATTCCGTAGCTATGTCAATGGCTTTATGATTTTTTTTTTTCTCGTTTTCTTCTTCAAGACATTCAGAGTCCATGGAGTCCACAAACGAGGTTAGCAGGCACTGAAATATCTGCAAAAGAAGGAAAAGAGAAATGATTAAGGATTTGTTGTGCCGCAGTTTTCCCGTTGAATTGGCACGTTGGAACCCACAAATTAACACAAGTTATGGCTGAGCTGCGAAACAAAACTGGTTTGTTACCTATTTTATCCGGCTTTGGAAGATTCAAGCTGTTCATGATCTCCACAAACTCGTCCTTCGACTTTATGAGACGAGGGTTATACTTGCGTTCTTCACCAACCGTGGAAACAGTCTGACCTGATTCACAAAAACACATCCAGTCAGTATTACACGTAGGGCTTTTGTGGTATACTTTTAGCTTACAACCCCACTGATCAACTACAGTACAACATAGTGGTACATTTCAGTAAAGTACACTACATCTCAAAAGTTAATTCAGTTATTAAATGCGAAAGTGTAAACCAAATTTTATGCACAGGAGATTCATTACATATACCAGAGGTTCCCAAACTGTGGGGCGCCGTCTGGATGGATGAAAAAAAAAAAAACATGAACACTGTATGCGCTGGGTTTTTACCTTAGAATGGCCAACTCTCTGTTATTCCTATGTCAATTTGATACAGTAGAGGCTTCCACACTTCCCACATCTGTGTCCTCTGTCACTTTTATCAGCAGTTAAAACAGTTTAATCCGTTCTTAACATGTGGTAACCTGTTTTTCCGAGCCACCTTTAAACGCAACATGAGTGCTATGACGCTCGAGCTGGGTTTACATCTGTACGGCAGTGAAGGAGACCTGCTGCAGCTGTGCAGAGCTACGCAGGTTTGTGTTAAAATCACGGCAGCAAACCAGAAAAACGCAAAGAACTTTTCACAGTTTCCCCCCCAAACTAACCGACTGTTGAGTAAAGCTGTTGGATGCAGGTAATGTTAGCTAAAAGATGACTAGCTAGCTAATATCAATACGTCACCTTAAGCTTAACAAGTAGCCTGTAGGCTACCGATGTTGTTGTCTATGTACAGCTACGTACATTAATTTTGCCCCAAAAGAAGTCGATTTCCCCCCCACCCCGCTCATTCTTAGAGACAGGGAGTCTCTAAGAATCCCTGTAAGAATTAAACATTAGGTACATGTGTTTATAACTAACCTAAATAGTCATGTGCTGGGTAGACGAGGCAGTCATCAGGCAGCGTGAAGATCTTGTCGTGGACTGAATCGTAAAGGCATTTTGCACAGCCTGTAGTAGAGATGTGACAGTTTCAGAAGATTTAGGATACTTCAGGAGTATCAACAATGAGAGCATTTCAAAATGTTCCATGTTGAAGTTCACACAATAGCTTAAAAAAATATTACAATCATTCCACCAAGACAGATTCTGAATCCATACTTCAACGGTTCATTAAAAGGCTTTTTCTGCACAAGCCGATGAGGTAACTCATTCCTATCATTCAGGTGGTTTAGTGAATGACTGAATTTAAGAAATGCAGGGCGTTGTGCCCCGAGGACTAGAATTGGGAAACTCTATTTATGTAATGACAGATCCATTAAAAACATACGAGTCATGACATATGCCTACCCTGCTGGAAGTCTGTTCTGCCACAGCCTCGGATAAGCAGAGCATCCCCAGTAAAAGCCATGCTTTCATCTGCTGACACGAACGTTGTGCACCCATCCGTGTGTCCCGGTGTTTCTCTTACAGTCAGGTACTACAGAAGGAAACAACAGTCATCTCAAAGCGTGTCAGGTCTTTTTATTTTATTTGGCAATTTCAACTGAAATGTTCCTAATTTTACAGCGCGTGAATTATAAGTAAAAAAAAAAATAAAAAATTTAAATGTAAAGCTGACAAGCAAATTTTCAAAAGGTTTTATAGCTTCATTACGTGTTTTCCAAAGCGGATTTTGTCGCCCTCTGACAGCAGGATATCTGCAGAGGCACCGCTGAATTTAGAGATGGCACTCTTCAATCCTGTAATTCTTTTCTTCATCAGCCCGGAGCTGGTTATGTGGTCTGCATGGCAGTGGGTGTTCACTATCAGAAATAAAAGGGAATAAAATACAGGTTACCATATATAAATGTATGGGTGAAAGTCATTCTGCCCTTTGCATCCATTTCAGGTCATTTCGTACCAGACTTTTTCAGGTACGAAACAGAAGTTGTCTGTCACTGGGTGTTTAGAATCAACTATGCTTCAAGCCATACCCACCAAGAGGACGTTTCCTACCTGCTTTGATGACAGAGGATTGAAAATAACCTACCTACATTAATATTGTTAGTCTACCATGCAGAAATGTGGTTATGACAGAGGGCATAAGGGATCACCGATCAGCTTTCTCATCAAGATAAGGCTATGGTGGGCAAGCTACGAGTGGCATATCTGCTAAGCAGTGGGCTTAAGGATAATTGCCCAGCAAGTAGCTCAACCCAGCTAATATCAGATTGTAATACCTCTATTACTCTTTAAAGAGGAGAAAAGTAAAAGCGTATAACATTCTGCAGAATAAGCACTTCAAAACTACTACTAAATTTATCAGGACTTGTGTCTATATTTTTGCCTTTCTATACATGAAGATCAATATAAGTAAATGGAGCGAACAGTAACATATTAGTTTAGCAGAAGAATGAATAAGTATTGCTTTTCTTGTAAATAATAGTGATCCCATTGTATTATCTGTTTAGATTTTTTGCAAGTAGTTGTGAAAATAAAATGAAAAGTTGCTATGCTATGGTTATCAAACCATAGCAATCTCATACAGACACATGCCCATGTGACCACAACATATAACACCTGCCAGCAGGAGTTCTGTGGGAGTTATTATGGTTTGATCAGGTGTAGTAATCTGTCATTAAAAAAAAAAAAAACTCCACATGGGGATCACTTATCAGGAAAATTTTACTAACTCCTAAAAGGGCTATTTGTTTACCAGAAAAAAAACCTATATAAATAAGTTGTAATGTTGATTTTCAGGAAATAATAAATTATTAATAAAGACTGATATTTGACGCTGAAACTTTTTTTTACGATTATTTACCTCCATAATTCATGAAAATGCTTAACTAGATTGATAAATAAGTTTATTTGCTATGGCTTAAGTTTGCTGGTTCAAAAATAGTGTGACAGGGACTTGGAAATGAGGCAACAGGTAAATGAGCATTTTGATCATATTTTGCATGGACTGTAGGGGATAACAATGTGATCACATGATTTTCATACAAATATTTTAAATTGAAGTTTCTGCTCATTTACTGAACATAAAAGATTTTTACATGCTGTACTGGACAACTGACCGTGCTTAAAATATTTGAAATTATTAATATGTTCTCTTGTTTCTATTTCAACTGAATCAAAATAATTGTTTTTATCAGTGGGATGCAGCTGGAAGTGTCTTAAATAAGCATATTTAAAAAATGTACAAGGCTTACACTGACGTAGGCAGTTAAGACGACCAGGACACGGATTTCTAAAATAAGTCTAAACTCATGGAAAGTAACTGTATTTTGTAGCTCACTCACAAAAACACACAGATACCTGCTAGTATCAGCTTTAGCCCCAGTTCCTCTATCAGGCTTAAGTCTCTGTCAATTGTCTCCAGCACAGGATCAATGATAATGGCCTCTCTGGTGTTCGTGTCTGCCAGCAGGTAGGTATAGGTGCTGCTCTCCACCTCAAACAGCTAAACAGGAAAAACATGTGATAGGTGTTACTCTACAATAGATGCCAACAGACAATAAAGGTCACGTACTTCACGTCCTGCTCATCTTCCTCAGATAATGTTGGTGAGTGTGGTGAAGACAAAGGAGAAGGGAAAGCAGATTGTAAGGAGAATGCATCGTGTGAATGTGAACATTACCTTTTTTTTTTTTTTGCATGATCAGTGTTACTATTTTTGGTGCAAGCACCTCCTTATTTGGGACATGAATGGCGAAAAATATGTTGAATAAACTTGAAATGCATATAAAGTGTAATTGAGAAAAAGCAACAAAAAGTTGCCAATAAATTTAGATACCGAATTATGTAAATGTAAAGATAAAGCCTACTTAGCTGTAAAGCATAACATAAACTGCAAAGTCATCCTGATGCAGGCATACTGCATCTGTAAGCTACAGTCTAGTTTAACAAACCACCAAAAATACTAGAGTACTAAAGATTGAACTCTACACCATGCTAGATGCTAACCCTTCATGCTTCCCGTTATCTTACATCAAGAATGAAGGTTAAATATTCTGATAACTCGTTCCTTTTAACATTGAATAATTAACCCAGGCAGAAGTTCATATAACGTGGACCTACTTGTCTGAAGAGCAGTCCTTCCGTCTTCGCCATCCTGGAGCAGTAGAACCTGGCGTTCCGCTGCAGGTCTACGACAGAATTCTTGCCGGGAGAGAGACGCCTGCTCTGGGTTGCCGCATAACTCGAGCCCTCGGTGTTGGCTCCGAGTCGAAGCGACAGAGCTACAGCCCGATGGATAGGTCTTATTCTGGTTAATACAGAGCACATTGTCGTTTTCTGTCTGAACTAGCAGCTAGGTTTGACTGGACAACCACCAACTGGTTGAGCGGCACCGAAGAACCAGAAGCAGGTAACCGTAAGAATGTGACGTTGTCCTTAAGACCGCGGCAGATACAAACCGATTTAAAAAATAAAATAAATAAAATAAAAATAAAACCCCGAGCTCAGTCCCGTTTGGAAGCGAAGCTATTACTCGCTGCTGTTTCCCTCGGTCTTTACAGGAGCTTTGCCTATCACTATACCCATTCTTTGATCGGCCAACCCTCACAACCGGTGTCACGAAACTGGGTCAAAAAATGTCAGCTGTCGCGCGCAAACTATTTGCAGGCGCGTTCATGGGGCACGCAGACAGCACTATGGCCTACGTGACAAATGTAGCATACAGTTCCATAACGAAACCAAACCTTTGTTGTGATGACTGTGCATACTCATTCATAATAAATACGCAAGCATGCACGCACACGAACATTTATTTCCAAAGTCGTTTGGGGAATCTTTATAGGGTAGCAATCACCTTACTGTATTTTAAAGTTTTAAAGAGGCAGTAACATGTATTTTCCAGGCATATAGTTCCATTTTATAGCGCAATCAAGTAACTATGTTACCTTCAGCTGCTATAAAAGTGATATCAAATAAGACTTGAAAGAGTTCTGACTTAGTAATTTAACAATAGGGCCTCTTTAAAAGTTTTTACTCTTTATGAAACTCCGCCTTCAGGAAGTTATCACGAGGAGAGAGGAAGGCATATCAAATACAAAAATAGATGATTGTAAGAAGGAACAATATAATGAAGAGGCAAGAGGAAATGTGGATAAATAGGTTGAGAATTAGGCATAGTTTAAAAAGTGGTCTAAAAACGAAAACATCCATCAGGGTTTTTTCTCATTGTGGAGAAAAAGGAGTGGAACATATGTAGACAATACAGAGAAAGAAGGGATGGAAAGGACAAGGGAAATTTTGAAAACAATGTTTAATGTATAATTTATGCACTTATCAAGTATTTACAAGACACAGTTAGCTGGAAGAATTTAGTTAGTTAGTTAGTTAGTTAGTTAGTTAGTTAGTTAGTTAGTTAGTTAGTTAGTTAGTTAGTTAGTTAGTCAGTATATTTTTGCTTATATTGTTTAGGCTGCTGGAGGACAAACTGAACACTTTTTCTCATTGTTTTCTTCTTGTGCTATTATCAAATTTCCATTATTTGCTATTATTTCACCTGCTAACTTTATTTTTTTGTTTAGGTTTTCTTCTCTCTAGAAGCATCCAGGTGTTTTGTGACACCTGGATGAGGAGTGCCAATTGAGATAATGATGCCAACAGCTAAATGTTTTCTCTATCCTGCGATTAACTTTTTGCTTTTCTTTCATATAGAAAGTTACATTAGCTGTTTCTGTTTTGTGTATCTGCTCTGTCTTCTGGAACCCCCAGTCGGACATGGCAGATGGCTACTGGTTCTGCTCGAGGTTTCTTGTAAAGAGGAGATTTTCCACTCTACTGTCACTTTATATATGCTCAGTATGAGGGATTGCTGCAAGGTTAACAACACAACACAAGCGATTTCTAAGAGTTTATGGAAACTCAAGGCATGTTTTAAATTCTTTTAACTGAATCTTACATATCATTTACAGACCGTTATATTTTATTCTATTATTTATGCACTTTACGCTTGTTAATGAAATTGGTACAGGTGGACTTATCTTTGGTATTAAAATTTGACTATCTTGCTATCATTGGTTAACAAACTGTTATACATGTTGTGTTAAATGCTGAGTGTTGAAAATGTACAAATAAAAAAACAGATAATAAATAGATAAAGGCTGGACATGGGCTTAGCAAGAAGTAGGGCCCAAATTTCCGGGGCCTTGGTTCAGCTGTGGCCCAAAATATGGACTTATTATTATGCAAGTTTTAGCAAATTGATGTGGGAATAGAAAAAGGTCAATGATGTCTGAAAGTATTTTTTCTTGTTCGTCTATTGTCCTATTCTATACTATGACCATCAAATTGGTATTTTAATTAGACTAAGTTATTTAGAATAACTGTCTGAACACTGAATGGAGATAATATACCCTTTGGCATTTAATCTCTTATAAAGAAATTGATGTGGGGTCCGAATTTATGTAATTGCTTTTACTGTAATTACAATTGACATTTTATGTTCTACTGTTTTCCACAGCTAAAACATGCCAGACATTACCGAAGAGTACTTGATGACAGTTTTCTCTGCATTTTGTTGCCACTCTTATAAGTCTTCAATCAAGTATTATTACCTGTCAGCATTATTATCAGCCTAACAACCACTATGCTCAACGATAACACCAAAAACATGAGAGACAGGTCTATAATGTGTTAATCTTTATTGTCAGTTATCTCAGAGAAGAAATGATTGCTGGCACGGACTCCTGTGGAGCTGCTGTGGTGTCCTTCAACATTTCTGATTTAATCTGCAACAAAATGCAAACAGAGCAGATTCAACATCACATTTTAATCTGAAGAAGAAAATAATTACCTACCCCAGCCGTTACAAACGGAATCATTTTACTTTTCTTTAATACTTCAAACCTAAGCATTAAAACTTTAATACATTTAAGACTGACAAGGACAACCTGGTTTTAGACATTATGGTATTTACCTCTGTGAGTCCTTCAACCCACTGGAGCAGTTGAGTTACTCTGCTGTAGACGCCTGGTTTATTAGGCCGGGCACAGCCTTCTCCCCAACTCACCACCCCTGCCAGTCTCCAGTCCCCATTAGGTGTCTCACACACCAGTGGGCCCCCACTGTCTCCCTTAAAAAGAATAGCAAACAAAACAGGACAGAATTCATAGCTGTTAAAAACTCAAGCCTGACCTGGTGATTCATCAGAGTCCTTGTTAGGCTCTGAGAAGAAATTTCTGAAAATGCTTCTTGCCCAATGCCTGAGTGATTTTGATGTATCTGCTGAAGGTTTCTTCCTGATGAGAGGGAGTATTTCCTTTCCACTGTCACCATGTGAATGTTCGCTCTGAGGGATTGCTGCAAAGTTAATGACTCGGTGCAGCCAACTGTCTTGTTGCCCACGTTCTCATTCAGTAGGAGGGATTGCTGCAACGTTACTGACTCGATACACTTTGCTGTGTTTCCTTGGGCACCAAACAATCTTAAAAGTTGGCACAATAAATTGAATTTAACTGCACTTATAATTGGGATCCAATTCAATTTGAATCCCTTTATATGATAAAATTTTACTTATTATATATCTCTATTTAAATCGGATCAGTTTGTTTTGTAAAGTGCATTGAGATGCATTTGTTGTGAATTGGTGCTACTTAAACACTGACAGAGAGTGAATTATGTCACTTGGGGTATACCTGGCAAGAGTCGACTCCCCCTGAAAGGCTGCCGGCACAAATCATCCGCGGAGTAATGAAGGCCCCATAGACGGCTAAGCTGGAGCAGACGGACTGAGCTATCACATTCACCTGAGCCTCCTGTAGCTTTTCTGACACAAACCCTGAAACATTAGTAATAACACAAACAAAGAACATTTCAGAAACAACTCCCATATGGGTTATTTAAAATTGCTTGGAGATTATTTTAAACAGGGGGCTGCACAGTGGAACAGTTGGTAGAGCTGTTGCCTTGCAGCAAGAAGGTTCTGGGTTCAATTCCCAGCCCCAGTCTTCTGCATGGAGTTTGCATGTTCTCCCTGTGCATGCGTGGGTTTTCTCTGGGTACTCCAGTTTTTTCCCACAGTCCAAAAACATGACTGTCAGGTTAATTGGCTTCTCCAAATTTCCCCTAGGTGTGTGAGTGTGTGTGTGTGCATGGTTGTTTGTCCTGTGTGTCTCTGTGTTGCCCTGCGACAGACTGGCAGCCTGTCCAGGGTGGATTATTTTAAACAAAATTTAGCAAGCTGAACAGAAGTTTCCTCTCACTTTTTGGTGTACTTCATCACTAGTGGGTAATGAAATTTACCTGACAGAATTTTATTAGTTTTTTTACTTTTGAAACTCTGGTGAATTTGGTGTAGCCTAATGGATATCAGACTGTTTGGGAACATTTATTTGTTTTAATTCACCTCCTTCTTGGGAAAATCCCCAGCCTGTGATCAGGCATGGTGCTCCAGGAGGAAAAGACTCCGTCAGTCTCGGTAAACACACTGGCCGCACCCCACCTATAAAAAAGAGGTACCAACTATCAAATTGCAGCATTTTATTATAGGAACAATCTAAGCAGTAAAATAATAAAGATCACTTAGGTGTAAAGATCACAAAACCTTTTTTTGTCACATTGAAACACTTATTGTCACTTTTTAAAAGCTTTTTCTATTGTTTTCTTAATCAGCTTATTGATGACTGTGGTTTTTCTGCACTGAGTGACAATTATCAATAATACCCTAAGACACTAAGACACATTTTTTTGAGGGGTATATCTGTAAATTTGAGCATGTATGTGTAATTTTAACCTGGAATAGATAATGGAAAATCTGCAATTAATTTAGATTACTCTAAATTAATTCATTTAGATTATTCTAAATGAATTAATTTAATTTAAAATAATCTAAATAGTTTAGATTATTCTAAATTGATTAATTTAGAGTAATCTAAATTAATTGCAGAATTAATTTTTGTTTCTAAAAATTACCTTAGAAACTCTGTTGTATTGTTAGTCCATTTAAAAAAGAATGACTCAAAACAATAATTAAAATCCCAATAATTAATATGATGTTCAGATGGAATGTGTGTAAACTTCTAACTGGAACAGCTGCTTCACAACAACAACCTCATGATCAATCCAACAAAGAAAAGGGTGTGTAAAAATATGCATGAGCTAATTTACCATTACTGTATTTTTAAAATGATTCATTGTTAACCATCAGCTGATAAATTAAAATCATATACGGTTAGTTAAGCTCTAGTTCACATAACAAAATGTCATTAGACACATCAGCTGCACACTTAATATATTTTTAAAGACGTTCTCAAATCCGCCAGTAGGTGGAGCTATTTCTTTGTTACCAGTCATGTCCATGTCAGTGATGGTGCGCAGCAGCCCCACATCATAGTCATTGTTGTTCTTGTTAAACTGAGGGTGGTAGTGAATCAGCTGGGCTCTGTGGCGTTTCCCCATGGAGCTGTCTGCGATGCTCACTGTGCCCACTACCACCAACCAGTCTGCTGCTTGAAACATGTTGTTTCTGTAAAGAAGAGAAATAATCTGTTTGCAGGTTTACTTCAAGCTCAGGGAACAACATAGACTCCATATATTTCTCAATAGGTCTGAAGTCCAAAACTAGGCTAAATATGTGTCTGGGATCAATATCCTGTTGGACTTTGTATGTCTGTTTCGTATTTTGTAAGGATTTTATTTGACAACAGTCTCTAAAGTGCAACCCTAAAATCATATTCAGCCATCTGCCTTCTGATTCGAGTTGTGTGTCATTTAAAGGCACTAAAACAAGCATAAGCACCAGTTTGACTTTACAGACATCAAGTTTTTAGAACTAAAACAAAAGTAATATGAATTTATATGTTTATTAATCCAATGTAAAGACGTCAATTCCATTGTTACAATCAAATTTCCCTTGGTGACTCATTTTTTGATTAACATCTTATTTTCACTTCAGCTCTACAGAGAATTCAGTGAGCAGCTTTTTGTCTGAAGTGGAGCCCAAAATATTTTCCGTAAGTGCTCTAAATCCCAATTAAACATTTAAGGGGTTGTGTCTGCTGGAGAGCCCCAGCAGACAAAACACCATCTGTCGTCTTCAAGCTCTTGGTTTCAAAATGTGTGAATGCTTTTGCTTCAGTTTTATATGTACATGACCAACAACCTTCCACTAGCAGAAGGTAAAAGTGACTCTCTGACTGAACGACACCTTTTGTCAGTTTTCTGCACATTCTCCCCATAAGTCTACCTCTTACTCAACAAAGCAGTGAGCTGCAGTGATGACCCAGTGGGGGGAGATGATGGCGCCTCCGCAGACGTGATCCCCCTTCCAGTGCATGCTGACTTGCCAACCCCACTTGCCCTCTGTCGTTAAGGTCCCGCCCACAATACGTTGGCCGCCATTGACCATAACCTGGCAGGCTGTATTTGGGATGACAAAAAATATATGTACATGGAGCAGCAATAAAAAATGAATTTTAAAAATTGCCTGGTTATGAAATAGTTTATAACAAGAAAAAAAATAAAATAAAATAAAGATAGAGCAACGACTTGCATGACAGGGGATAGAAATATATTCAGACTAAGGCAGGTAAGCACAGACTTAGTGCTTTGCATGCATTTATAATCCACTGACTTTAACTTTCTTTACCCGCAGTGATGTTTCCTGTCTGGTTGACTGGGTTCTTAGACAGAAAAGGTAGTTGACTTGAGACACTGCAGCTCCCTCCTGTGTCACAAGGAAGAGGTGATTCATTTGACTCAGATGGGAATGCCAGGAACTTGACTGATAAAAAAAAAAAAGAGACAAGAAATGCAGTGAGATGACAGCATTAGTTACTTCACGGTGACAGTGAGGACTTTATCTGTAGCCAGGATGGTTTGGAGAATGAACCAATGCTGAATTTTTTTGAAGTAGATTTTATTGTGTTTGAGTTTTCTCATGATAAAACAAAAATGATTAATATTGCAGGCTGATAAGGTGTAACTAATAGCAGAAAGGATATGAATTAAATGTGCAACACATTTTTTTTATTTATTGGTTTTATGTAATATTCACCTTTTCTAAGAAATCTAATTTTTCATTAACTGTAAGCCACAATTATCTAAATTAACAAATAAAATGCTTGTAATAATTCGTTTTATGTTTTGTTAAACTTCACAACACATATAGCTAATAACTAAAATATAAGTTTCACTCTTAATATTTTTAAAACAGTTGAACTTTTTAGTGATATCTATGAACATGCAGGTAAGCAAAAATCACATATTTGGACATTTTATTTCAAAATCAGACCCCTGTGTAAATGTATATTCCAAACATTCCTGTCAGCTTCAGCTCTCGGCTGGTGACCGATCAACATGGAAAAATGCCATCTCATCCTCCCTGAACTGTTCTTTTGCAATTTGAGCTAAATGAGTCCTGACACTGTCAAGCCATCTCAAATGGTTGGAAATTAATTATTCAAAGTATGTGAAGGCAAGAGATAGCTAATCTGAAACCAGTTTGACTTGTTAAAACCAGATTTCTTTTGCCATGACAGTGTGATTAGTTCAATTTCTATTTCTTAGAGAAAAATAATACATGGTTATTGGCTATATGACATCTGTCGTATACCTTATGGGCTTAAGTATCAATCTTACAGATTATGTAAAAGTGGATACAGTTGATTTCATCACATACCTAAGAGAGCAGTAATGATGACCAGCTTAATACAAAGCGTGATTCCCAGTATTGCAAGCAGTTCACGAGATGAAAAGGCACGATGGTTTCCACCTACAACAAACAACAAACAAACAAACAAACAAACAAATATATATATATATAATTCAGGGTGTTAAAAAATCTATTTTTGATAAAAAATGGCTAGTATTCAAATCCAGAATCTGCAAGAACTAACTCTTCATGTCTATTCAGTATCCTTTTTGAGCTGCAGATTAGCCTTGCTGGTCCTTCTTCTGTATCAAACATTGCATAAAGTCCACTTGAACTGCAACTAATAAAATTAGGATAGAGTGTAAGAGATTTGTGATCCGTTATAGTTCAAGACTTTATATTTCATGAATATTTGAGAACTATTATTATGGAATATGTTTTCATGCAATAAGAAAACTAATTTTCTTATTGCATGACTCTTTCATCACTCTGCCTGGTAAGCAGTGCTCCCTATTAGAAAGAAGCATGCGAGGCCATCTGACATCCTGCTAACCTGTCAGAGAGTCTTAATTAAACAGTCAGGTCTTCTACTTCACAGTTTTACTCCTCCAATGTCACGTTATTCATTTTTTTGACTGTTACCACTGTATTTTTTATTTTTTTTAAAGAAATTTTGGAAATCTATTTAGTTATTCTGTGTAGTGATCTACTCCCATCGCAAGAGAGCCACAGGACTGTGTAGCTTTCTTCATAATGTGAAAATACTTTTTTGTTCTAACTCCTGATTCAACCCCAAGTACCGCATCAGTTCATTTTTAAATGACTGTTAGAATCTCTGAATATACTCCAATCTAAGTATGTGTTGTCTGAAAAAAAAGTTAGAAAATGATGATAGTAATACATTTCTATTATTGTATTTTTAAAACTGATGAAAACTGAACAATATAAACGTTGGCTCTGTCTGTAAATTCTTATTTAGTTCAACGAATCTTTATAGAGCTTGGTGTTGCACTCTATCAACTCTCACAGATGAATCACAGGCAATGCTTTTCCAACCATGGTAAGACAGACAATGAGGTACAATGTGCTGTCAGCAGAACAACCCGTCATCTGAGATGAACAATTTACTTTGCTTTCTAGCTGCTGCTGGCTCTGAGACAGGTGAACAGAAGCTTTGTAAGGAGGAAGAATGAAAAGAGAAAACATTCAATGACCTCTGACTGGCTCGGTGAAATGTCACAAAACCCCTGGAAATCTAAAGTTTTTTGTTGTTTTGTTTTTCTTTGGTTTGCTGCAAAAGCAAAGTTTTTGGTTGGTTGTAGTGTTAGAGCAACATTTTTTGTGGGAAAAGCATTGCAGTAAGACATAACTGCAAATGTACATGTTTGGCATATGTATGAGGTCAATAAGAAAGAGATTATTTATTTTCTTGCAGATTATAAATAACAAACTTAAATAAGCCTATAAAACACATTGATTTGCAGGTGGATTGCTTTTTCCATTTTGCTCACTTCTCACACAGCTGAACCAAAGTGTGAGGGTTAGTTTTGTCTGGTGTGGGTTTGCCTTTTGCCACAAAATATTCAAAGCATTTATTCCTTATTGATTGTACAAAACCAAAGAGAGCATAGTTAATACTTGGTGGCAAAATGTTTTTTGTGGATCATGCAAAGTGCCCTTTAAAGTCTTGAATATTTCTTTTGTAGATACTAATGTTTGGATATTTCTGGTGGGCAATGTTTCCATTAAAAATAGCTACTGGTAGGAGAACACATTTGAATGATCTGCATTTCTTCACAAATCTGACTGCTGGAATGAGATCTAGAATTAGCACATTTGCCCCAGGACAAACTTCTTCACTCTTATAGGAAGCCTTGCAATTTAGTTTAATAAATGCTAAAAAAAAAAAAAAAAAAAAATGCAGAAGGCGCATGCTTTTTAAAAGAAAAGCCACAATTTGCAACAAGCACACTGGAAAAAAAATCTAAATTTGACTAGATGGATGTAAGTCATGTCGTAAATCACATGACACAGCAGGTCAGTTCCCTATTTAGGATTAAGCTTCCTGAGGCTCTCTGATGAAATAGTTTGCTCATCCCAAGGCGGAGCAGACACACACATGCGCATTAAATACACAGCACATTTTTTAAGAACAAGTAAAACATGAGCTGCATACAATCGATCATAGGTAAAACAGCTTAATGTCAGTCCTATGCTTGAGTGACAGCTACCTGAGGCAGATGAGCACCGGTAGAACATGAAATCTCTCTCAGGTTTCAGATGAAAGCCTGTCGACAGGTCAGGTTTTAACAACTGAGGTGATGAGTTCTAGAAGTTAATTCAAGTTTAATTTCCTAAAAAAAAAAAATAAAAAAAAAACTGTCTCCGTAGTTTTGAGTTGACTAATATTTGTTTAACCATTAAATAGACAAAAAACATATAATAAAAAAAATCCTACATATACCTTATCCATGAGTGCACAGATTGCATTCTCTGCAAAAGGATTACGTATTTTTAGTATAGCTTCATTTTTTTTTTCACTATTTTTAGCCTTCAGTGCGTGATAACAGAAAGGTCATTTGAAGTTCAACAGCAATAAAACACTTAAGACCTTTTCTCTCTCCCATGCTAACCCTCTTATTGACATGACTGCTATATCTCTGCAAAACAAACTCATATTGTCTCACAAACAGATTTCTGGACTGTTTTTGTTGATTACCACGGGGCCCACAGTACAGCGGTACTTTTACCGTAGACCTGACCCAACCAGGTTAGGGGTTAGTTTGTTTATTTATGTATGGCCTTAATATTTGAACTACTATCCAAAAGCTATATCTAATCTAAACTGTTACAATACCTGTTTCTTCATTGTGGTCCTCTTTGGGCAAAATTAAACTTATGGATTTGTCCTCCAGGATGTGTCCATCTGATGGCTTTCTCTGCTGAACTTCTGCAGGATTAGTACTATCAGAAATTGGTATGGTTGTGGTTTCTTGACCCCCAGCTTCTAAAAATTCAGAACTACAGGTTTTGGAAAGTTTCTTCTCCTCCGTTTCTTTAGCAAAAGATGGAAATTCAGAGTATGGGCTTCCAGCAGTTGTGGTCTCACAGCTGGGAATGAGTGTGAGGACGGTGGAAGGGACCAGAGATGATATACTCAAAATTTCATGCTTGTCTGGATTTTGAAAAGATTTCGATGTCCATTGCAGAGGTGGATGGCAAGAACTCATGTTGTCTGACTGGTTATGCAAATCCATAATTGTAAATAGTAGACTTGGTCTCAGGTGGTGGAGGACATTTACATCAATGAAGGATGTTTTATTACTGGTGGATTTGAACAAGACTTAAACTTTAAAGAGACCTGCAAGAGCAAAATGTTGAAAAAATTAGTGCAAAAGATGAAAAGTTGAGTTCTGTGTTATATAATCATAAGATGAGTCTTAAAAGTATCTTGGCAGAGCTAATTGAACAAATCATTTCATTCTGTTTTCCAAAGTTTTACATGAAAACCCACTAGAAATCTACTTTTGGTGGAATCTTTTTAAGCAGTGCAAAAAGATTTTTTTTACCTGAACTCAAACGCACACATCTGCTTCATTTGTATTCAAAGGATTATCCATCCATGTGTTTTCTGTACCTATTAAACCAACTAGTGTCACAGAGAGGAAAAGAAATTCACCACCCGTGGAGAATAAGTGACACGACTCCGAAGGATCCTGCTGACTGTGGTTCATCCCAAATCCAAAGATATCTTCTCCAATGCTGCAGATTCATCATCTTCAACTTGCACATGTTTCAGTTTGCCACCTGCGCCGCTGTCTTCCTTTCTGGATAACACTTAATCCACATTTTGTGTCATGCCCTTCTGCCCCTTCCGCCTTTTCATAATCTTTCTTCTCTGGCTGCTGCAGCCTCCCCTGCCGCAGCCGACTCAGTAACAGATATGCACCCGGGTTGTCGACGGCACTCTATGAATTATGCATGGGCATTATTGTGAGCCTGGGTCAGAGTTGAACAACAGAGGGTAATGGACACCCCCAAACAATGAGTCACTCACAAGGGCAGGACGGACTCACGTAAACAGAATTGAATTTCACATAACTGAGAGATCAGTATCTAATAATCCAGCTCCCTTTATTCATTTGAATGGTCGTACAGGAACTGTAGGTCTTTTTGTACTCGGATTTCCAAAGGGTGCTTCTTTGATCTCCTCGTATGAGACTGTAAAGCTCTCAGATTGATCATTTTGTTGCAGAGTTACTCAGCATTTTCTAGGTCACACAAAACGGATTATCACAAAGGAGGAGACACGGTGGCACTCCAAGCAGACAGTGGATTTGTTATGTCTCTGTTACAGCATGACATGGCATCAGTGAGTTCTAAAAGACCTGATTTTTTGTTTTTAGATTCCTTTTAGATTTCTGAAATTTAAAACCATTGGAAAAGGTTATACTAGAATGACTGTTTGGTTTTTTTCTTTGTGTTCTGTAAGTTTATGAGTATGTGTCATCAATTAAATTTCCATCATATATTCTTCTTAACAACATGAAACATAACAGTACGTTTTTTTTTGTTGAAAAAGAAAATGTATCGATTTTCAGGACCACTTATTTAAAATGTGAAATTACTAAGAGTTATGCTGCAAACAATTTATATTCTGAGAAATAGTCACAAAATGTAGATGGATTCTTAACACAATGACTGTCAATAAAGATATATATAAAAAAACAATTCAAATCTTTCAATGACATACTTTTTTCTGAATTTTGTTCTATAGGATCTTAGTCATGAAAGGTCTGTTTTAAGTAGAAAAGGATTCAATTCCCAGGTCATGGAAGGTGCGAAATGAATATTTCAGAAAGAAAATAATGCAGTGCTGACTGTTCTCTGTGAAGTGAATCATAAAAGTAGCTCTCCAACATGTAATCTACAAAACGTGCACAAACTTCCAGAGCGAAAGCATCAGGTTCCATCCTTCCAATCTCCTCATCGCACTGATGCTAAGAAAATAAACTTTTCACGTCTGACAGCTTCCCAACCTCTTGGCAACAGTCAGGGAGAGAAAATATTTGTTTGGCCATTTCACGTGATAAAGAAGCAGTATTTACAACTTAATAACATCAGCTGTTTTATCTTGTGCCTGGTGGCAGATCAGTAAGCTCACTGACAGTGGAGCGGAGCTCCTGTCACAACACTGCATGTTACACACTCTTTGTTTCTCTTCTTTGTTTCTGTCATACGTGCTGGCGAGAGGGAATAGGAATCTTTTTATACTTGCAACTATAAAGACTGTTTCATAGTTTTTATTTTCACCTCTGCTGCCTTCATTTAAATAATGTTTGACAATCAAGAGACTTAATGAACTAAAAATCTGAAAAGTTGACTAAATGGCACAAGAGTATAAAATTATTTCATATTTCTTGAAGTTATTTGTCACTTTAGGATTAGGTAGAGGAGGGGATTATAATATCAAAGGGAAATGAAATTATCTAGCAAACAAATGTGGATTTAAATGAACGCCTTTGAAGTCAATGAGTTTAGTCAAGACGACCACCAAAAACAAAATGAGTTCTATATTCATTCCCTCAATAGTTCAACTTGCAAATCTCACTTTACAGTTTATTCAGAATTGCTAATAAGCTGACTTATAAAGTTAGACATTATCTTCTAGGCGGCCAAAACAATAAAAACTTATTTTGCCCGTTTTTAATGGATGCACATTTGAATAAACCCATAAACTAGTATTTTTTAGTTGCTAAGATGTTCTGTGCATTGCAAAGAGACTTAATGATGTTTCATGTATGCATGCACACATAAATGGTGAAGGGGGGAAGGAAAAAGCACAAGCAGAGGTCTTGTGGTGTCAAGCAAAATTTTACAATTATTCCAGCAAGACTTATGGAAACAACTTCACAATTTCAGAGCCACAGTTTGATCAGCTAACAGTGATCAGTAAAAAACACACATACACAGATTTTGTGTGAACGATTCACATCAGCTGCCATCATCAAAATAGGTGGAGACATTCAAATCACTAAAAGTTAAAATGATTTTTTTTAAAAAAGGACACCCACAATGGTGTAAAATTACATCACTTGATGCAGCTGGTAAGCTGATGAAAGCAGTGAGGATGTTTTCTCCTCCACAGTGACGTTGAAAGTGATGGTGGAGGTGCAGAAACCTCCCATGTACATATGGAAGGAAAAAGGGGCAAAGAATAACTTGGTTCATTTTAGCTAAGGGCTTTTTTCTCCTCCATAGCAAAGCTGAAAGAGATGAGACAAATGATTGATAATATTTATTTACACAATGTTCAACACAAAATCTATTGAAATTATAGATGGCACAATTTATGCAGTGAAGTAGGGTTGGGATTAAAAACAGTTACTGACAGCACATATTTATTAAATGAAAGTATAGGTTCATCAATACAAAATTAAACAAAACCAAATTTGGAGGATTTCATTTCCTTTTTCTTGTGCATTTCATTTGCTCCTGTCATGTGAGAAATGCCAGCACATGCAAACACATTGAGAGAAGGTTTGTTGAGATCACAAGTGAATGTAGCAGAACCAGTCACATACAAATCAAAGGTTTGAGCACTCAGGAAACAGTGCTGTTGCACTGAAAGCCACAAATGTGGAATCTGAGTCAGAATGATGAAGTATGATCACCTGTCTGAGCGTATTCCCCTTTACAGAAAATAGACACATTGCACAGTATTTGTCTCACTGTACATATCTCCACCTTTGTTATTTTTCTCGTTGCTGTCTTCCACTTGTCACAAACTACTTTTGAAGGATATTTGGTGCCTGCCGTCGTTGGCTTCATAGACATCGTTTTCTCTCTGTGGCTTAGTCTCTCTCGTCTGAGGCCTTTCAATCCTTCCAAAAAAATCTTTATCACTATGACTCCAAGTCACACAGATTACAGTCTCAGTTCCTCAGAATGAAACTGTCAAAGAATATTTTTTATCTTTGCAATCTCTTCCCAAGTCCCACAACGTGTTTTCTTATTTATTTACTTTGACAACTGATGCATTTTTAATCTTGGCTAGCAGTGCAGGATCTTGATGAAGGCTTTGCGAAATTCAATGTTGAAAGTTGTGTAGATGACAGGGTTTACAGCACTATTGAGATATCCAAGCCAGGTGACGGCACTGTACAGAGAAGGTGAGATGCAGCAGCTCCTGCAGTGGGCCTTTAGCACATGGGTCAGGAAGAAAGGCAGCCAGCAGATGATGAACACACCTTGGATACAGATAGACAACACTGATTACATGTGTGAATGTCATAATTACATGCATTGTGACAATGTAGTTTCTTGGTAACAAATTAAATTCAGTCATTTTATGAGATTCTTTGGTTCAATTTATATGCAATTATGGAAAGTCTAAACAGGTCTAAATTCAGCTGTAATTATTAAAATTCTTCCCAACACAGTCCAGTCGTATAAACGAGGCACATTCCAGTTTAATCCAAGTCACAATCCATCAAACTCTATTTATTCTTTCATTCCAGCTGTTTCTCCAGAAACGGGAGATGTAAGGCCAGGTTTTACATCTCTCACTGGCTACTTTGGGGATTTAAATGTTTGGGATGAGGTGGAACATGTGGTCTGCTGCCGGCAGACCTTGACCATCTACAAGATTGCACCATATACACCATGGGATACGTTCCGCTATGTTGAATGTAAATTGTGTGCAATAAAAAGATACATTTCGCCTAATGCAGCTGTCAGCCCGCCTATGTGTGTTTAGCTTGCACAGCAACTCGTACAGGAATCTGAGTAATGAAACAACATTCACGTTTCTACATTTTATTATTCCAGTGTCACAAAACTACCGAAGCAACAGATAACCTCACCGGTTCTATTTTGAGAGATGTATCTATCCATAAAATATAAAACACGCAAGGTTGTAAGAAAGCAGAATGCAATTTAGTATAAAAGCAGTTTCTGCCTTAAGCTAAAATGTGATACTTGCAGGTTAATGCTAAACGAAAAGCTTTGACAAGAAACAAACTATAAATGGAGCTAAAAAAAATAGAATTGTTTAAAATATAAGCCTGTTCAGCCCAAATCAAAGGGTAGATTTTATTTATACTTAATCTCCATAACAGTGAGGCAGTCTAAAGAGCCACTAATTCTATGTGAACATCTGATCAATTAGTCTGTCCTTCTTCCTCCTCACCCAGCACAATAGCCAGCATCTGTGTTGCCTTCCGCTCCTTCTGCTGTGAGAGCCTTCCTCTCACCCTTTCCTTGGTGGTGCCCCATTTCTCTCTGCCTCCGCTGCGCTCCCTCCACCCCTCTCGGCCCCTCATGCCATCCTCGAGGGTGGGGGGACGGGGCGTCAGAGCGGATCGCGCCACGGTTGAGGGAAGAGCTGGGGCCGGTCCTACCGCGATGGAGAGTGAGATCTTAGACTGCAGTGAATGATTGGAAGGCTGTGGAGCGTTGGGAGGCGGTGGATTCTGCTCCGTCTGTGGCAGGAACCGACCCGGCTCCACTTCGAGGGGATGAACCACAGACTCCTTCACGAGGGTCTGATGCATAGAGAGGGAAGAAGGAGGGAGGTGAGGAAGGCACGCTTTGGGGGACAAAAAAAGATGCAGATTTGAGAAGAAACAAAAATGTTAAATTATTGGCAGCATGGTATGTGTTAATAATCAAATAACAAAGCAGGAATTCACAGCAGAGCCAGGAGACTCAATGGAAAGAGAGCCGAAAATATAGAGAAAGAAATATTCACATTGTTTAGATGGAAAGCTTGTTTAGGTTGCTCACCACTTTCTTTCGTTGAGGACCTGCAGTGGCAGGCCTAAGGATCAGGGTACACAGTTTCACATCTTCTGGTTGTGTGCACTTATTCTGAGACGGGAAGGAAACAGGAAATTCAATAAGTGAAAAGAGTGAAGATCTAAAAAAGACCCTCACACTCAATGCAAATAAAACAACAAAGTGCAACAGCTTTGCATGACACTTCAAGTGGCTTTTGAATTTAATTTTAATTTTCAATCAATAGCTACCCTAACCTCACAAGTAACCTCTTTTTTATTAAACTGAAACACAACCTTTGGAAAAAATAAACAAAAAAAAAAACTTGAGAGGAATTTTCTAGACAGCAGTGGCTGTTCCACCGTTATTAAATCAATAACAACACATTGTTTTCTAATGGAACAATATTAAAATTTGACATTGTTTTTCTCCTTCTTGAAAACCGATGTTGCTGCTGCGTAGCAGGAAAATGGTAAAGGGAAGTTGTCAGTATAATCAGTTTTAATTTAGTGCAGTCGACCATTTCTACCCCCCGTCACCTCAGCTGAAGACATAGAGCAGATTTATGACTCCTTTTTTTCAAACAAAAACTAAAATCAATACAATACAGAGAGAGTTTATTAAAACGCAATACACAGTGTGTGATGGCGTGAGAGTGTTATGCAACACGGAGACACAGCTTGTGCAATAATGTGTAAGTACGAACATAGTGATTTTTAATGATTAAATTAATGAACCGGAGAACAAGTCTCATTATATACACTACGTACACTTAATCTTAACAGTTACAAATAAAATATTGGTTTGATTTATACAAAATTTTCAACAACGACTGAGTAGGCGCAAATGCATTTTTCTGCAGCCTGGCTTTACTGGCCATTAGTATGTTACGCTACATTTTCAAATGTGTAGAATAATTATTTTGGACAATTATTTACTTAAATCTACTGAAACAAATGAATTAGTCTTTACTTATTTAGCTTATTAAACATATCTTCTGCCACTAAGGCAGATTTGTAATAAAGTGTACGGGGTTTTAGGTTTCATGGATGTTTACTGTAAATGTCAGCCCGAACAAATTAAAACAATAAAGAAATAGTGAAGTTCCAGCAAAACTGAGACGTTCACCTTCCGCTGTCGACTCTCTGCTGCTCCAGGACCACCTTGTGTCAGCAGGCCGTGTTTGCGCGGTGGGGCAGTGCGTCTGCCACGCTTACGCAGCACCACGCAGATCTGGGCGTACACCAACAGTGTTACGATAAATGGCACATAGAAAGATGCGACGGAGGAGTAGACTACGAACGCCGGGTCTGCGAAGCTGCATGTGGTGCCTTCCCGGCTGGCTGATGCAGGAAAGACAACCAAGAAAACGCAAGTATTAGCTTTTCAAAATACGCAACTCAAGCAATCAAGGGGCCAGATATTGCATCAAAATTAGAATAAATTATTAGACGCACATACATGATTATTTTAATGTCATGCACCAAAATAAGCCCTGATTTCACACAGAATTCAAAAGCTTTCTGGTTGTTATTAAACGGCATCACAAACAGCTTTCAAAGCATGCAAAATGTACACTACACATTATGCTCAGAGAATAACCATTCTCTGAGTTCACATATGAAATATTATAAAAACAGTTTTATAAAGTGCAAGCCAGTTTAATCACCTTCAGACAACTAGACTGACAAATTTAGATGCTTAAAAATTCCCCCTCAAATGTAATGAAATAAAAAAAAATATCATGTTTTTCTGGGTTCCAACTTTGATATCATATTAATTTGCTGTTGGTTATTCTTTTCTAATTATCAGCAACAGCTATGAGATAATAATAATAATAATAATAATAATAATAATACATGACAATCAGATAAGATGACTTTCATCATCTCTTTTAAATGCACTACAAACAGACAGATTCAGTCACCTGTTTGTTGTAGCTTTTATTGTGTTCCGACTGTTTTATCCATTTTGAATAAAGGTGTTATTTACATCACTTGTTATGAGAAAAAAAAAGACATGGCAGAAGTTAATATTTTCCGTACAGGTCCCTAACCCATTCAATCCCACCGTTTGAAGCCATCATTAGTTTCAATTTAATTATTCAACACCCTTTGCATTTTACTAATCTAAGTTTCGTCAAAAACATCTATAAAAACACTGCTTGTATTTAAAGGGTGCCAGTGATGTAACTCAATCACTAATACTGTCAGCAGAAGCGAATGAGAAACATCTCAAGCTGTGTGCCGTAATGTACGAGCAACACGTAGCTGTGAGGAGAGAGATGCTTTTTTGCAGTTTGACTTGCATCATTCAGTCCTGCTGTGCTGGCTTGTTGGAAGTAAGCTCTCACATTACTCTGTGATTCTCGTTCAGCCTGAAGCCCTTTCTTTAAACTCAGTCTGAACACTTTCAAAGCTTTGGCCCACCCCCCGCCGCAGAAGCCTTTATCAGCACAGAGGTTGACTGATGAGCCCCACCACTCCAGCTGCCAAGTGTCTAATCACTTTACAAAGTATCGTCTTCTGTTACAAACTCAATGTGAACAAATTATTTTGCCAATGCAAGAGTTTAAGCATAAAGTAATTTGAGTGCTGGCTAATGTTCCCAGATGTGTGAAACAGCTGTACGGCAGTATTGCTGTCAGATGACAAAAAAGTGCGAACATTTTGACTGAAAATCTCTGTAGGTTTTAGCGCCCTCCTGCAAATAGATGAGAACATTTCTAGCATCATTTAATAAAACAAACTTCATTTTGTCACAACCTGGGCTGGAAGTGACACAATGCCTCAAAGTTGTTTCTCTCATTGCTTTTTGTCTCGCAAGAATTGTCTGGAAACCAAACTCTGAATCCATACAAACAATGGAGCACAATATGTGGAGATATAACATTTTAGATATAATAAAGTATTTTGATCAGTCACTTTAGAATAAAAGAATAAAAACCATCCTGCACAATGACAACACAATCTTTGCTCAACAGCCTTATCTAAAAAAAAAAAAAAAAAGACACACAGCAGACAACTAACTACGTCATCTTACTCTGAAATGAGATATGCTAAGGGTAAATTAATAAAAAACAACCATTGATTATGTCAAAATATGTCAGATACAGGAACATTGGTGCATAACACAACCCCTAAAAGATCATATTTTTTCACAACAAAGTTTCATTGTGGTACTTTTATGGCCTTAATAGGTGTGATTCTTTTGACCACCACATTACGGCTGATTGCAGTAATGTGAGACTAGTGTCTAAAATATACTTTCACCTGTATTGTTCAGTCCAAACAACAAAGGGCAGGAGATGGCAAAAGAGAGAAACCACACCACGGTGATCATCACAGCCACCCGCCTCCTGGAGCTGTATCTGGTGCTGTAGAGCAGCGGCATGGCTACTGCTGTGTATCTGCAACAACACACATGCACAAGTATTAAAAAAAAACACCACAGGTGTCACATTAGCATGCCACTCACACCCACTAGGCATGCTTCGGAACAAACACGTCAATACAGAACAAACAATCTCTGATAAATCCAGTGAGCTAGTTATCCCACAGCCATGTTCTCACATATTTTAAAGTAGAAAAAGCATGACAATCAAATCCCGGTTTGTTTCTCAAACAGACAAAAGCTGTCACTTCTTGTTTCGCAGCTACAAGGACACAAAACACATGGCTGTCAAAAGCAATTGAAGTTGCCTGCCGCTGTTGGTGGCTTTAAGTGAGCAGCTCAAGTCTCGGCGGCACCCGGAAGGTCACAGACAAGAAGTAAGCAGAAGCTGTTAAAACGTGAGTAGATTCTGCACAGCATCCATTACATAAAAGTTAATTCAGGCTTCAAAGCCTGCAATGTATAATCAGATGGTGAGCCTGGAGCAGTTCAGATTCTTACAAACAAGTCCTCATAAAAAGGATTCAGGCATTGCAAACAATGGCAAATCACAATGTAGAGCTTTATCTGCAGCTATGTATTATTATTATTATTATTTTATTGATCTACTTCTAAGGGTAAAGTTGTTTTATTACATTTTAAATGAATGCTGAGAAGTCTTTGCAGATGATGGCAGTTTGAAGTCAGGATCATATGGACCTCATCAGAGACAGGATTTTCTCTTTTGTTGTTCTTTGATTTCTGCAACTGCCTTCAGTCACTAGGCTGCTTCTAATCTCTTCTAATCCCCTCAGCAATAAAACTTCATAAATTAGTACAAACCTGATAAGGGAGTTTAATTCATTATTTGGTTGTTTTGATTCATTTCTTTTGCATGAAGGAAGACTACATTATTGACTTTTGAAACATTTAGTAAATAGTGGTCTCGAGACTTTTACAGCCTCTTTCAGGTTTTCTGCCAGAATTTCCCTGTAATGATCTCCATCCATCTTACCATCAATTCTGCAAATTATTTTTCTCCCTGCACAAGAAAAGCATCCTCAAGCTTTTTTATTTCACACATATGCTTCCCCTGGTGGACTGTGTGCTTAGAATGACATACAGGAAGTTGTTGTCTGCGCACAATATTCTGCATGACAAAAAGTCCCTTTTTGTTTGTATCTCTCCACAACAAAAGTTAAAGTTTGTAGTTGCATGAAAGAAAGAGGTTATAAATACTTTAAAAATTATTTTATGGATAAGCAAAAAAATATTTTATTTTTTCATGCAAAGAAAAAAATAACATATTGATGGGTAAAACACAAAAATACATAAGCTCAATCTTTTTTTTATTTTTATTTTTTTATGTGAAGCACAGCCAGAAGTCAAATATCTAGGATTAACCTTAGTTGCTTCTTTAGTTGTTTTTGTCTTTTGCACCCTCAAGCCTGACTAAAGACTTTGTCCTAGGTTAACATACCAGACTGCGTGTGTAAACTAGAGCAACCTCAATATGCCGGTTTGAAAAATGAGGACACAGCTGTAGACGGTTTGCCCGCTGGGTGTCTGGTCACCTCCCTCAGGACGCAGGACGAGCGCATCAAGTGGAAGATCAAATCATTAAATGTGTTTTTATGGGCCTTAAAAAAGCTGCCAAGATCACAGGTGACTGAGGAGGACGTTGGGGACATAAAACCACAGTCTCCAACCTGCTGGACACATAAATGATGACGTTACACAGGGCCTTTTGTCCTGCTGCTCAGCGGTAGTTGGATGATAAAATAAAAACAAATGATCAAGCAGGTGTTCTCCCTTAGACAAATATCTGTCATCATTCCAGCTTTTTGACACGTCTAATTTTGCACAACTTCAAGACACTTTATTTAATTATTCAGCAAACAGGCCAGACAAGATAACCATGTATACCTTTTGGAATGGCTTCAAAAACAACATGTAAACTATATATTTAACAAAATAACAAATGTCTTTACTATGCTGCTGATAGCAATTTGACAGGAACAGTTTATTTTATGATTCATTTCTTATCAGTTTTGTTTCATGGCTTGAAGTTTCCCAGAGGAAAACAATTATTGCATTTTTTAAAATTTTATAATCAGTGAATTTTAAGATATAAGGATATTTTTTAAAAACTACATTTTGAATACAAAGCATGAGATATAATTCAATAAAAATATATTCTGATAAGGCACGTAAAATAAGATAAAAAGAAAAATGAGCGGATATTACAAATGTGCATAGTTGTTAAAATAGGCTATACAATAAAAAAGGGATTATGCTATTTTTCCTCATTTTTGCAGTGTTAGCTTGAGAGGATGTTATTTTGTTGAAAAAATGTTTTCTCTCCATTATTGTTCAGCTTTCTTGAGTTTGATTTCTCTGTTGGCTGTTCTTAAGTGCTAGTCTTCTCTGATCTTCCCTCTGACTGCCATTTCAACACATCTTCTGTTCCTGTAATCACACTCTCCAACAGACAGACTCCTTTGTTGTCTCTGTTATTTTCTCTGATGCTCATTGCAAGGTCAATAACTACCTGACCCTGTTTTCTACTCATTTCTCTTTTTATTCCTGGGTTTCCTGTTTCTAGGGTGCCTTTGATTTTGGTAGAAAACTTACGTATTCTTCACTTGCCTTCCTTGCATCATGTTGGGTTCACCTTTGGGATAAAAAAAAAGAAGGAAAAAAAAAAGAGGAACCCCACCTGTCGATGCTGATGGCGCACAGGTTGAGGATGCTGGCGGTGCACATCATGACGTCCAGAGTGAGCAGGATGTCACAGTGGATTAGACTGAAGCGCCACTCCCCAACCACCTCCAGGAACACAAAAATAGATTAAAGTTATGGCTCAGTCGTTCCCTTTCATCTCACAAGGACAGTTTAATTACAAAACAAGCAAAACAATTGTTCTTGTAACTCCAGTATGATGCAAGTCAATTATGTCTGAATAAGCAGCAGAAGAATAAAATAAAACTTTAATTATCATGTTTCTAATAGCTTCTTCTTTCTTTGCCTGACTGTAAGCCCAAAGAGATTCGCTTTAGCACTTTTCAAACATTGCATGGGCATTGCAACGGGATGAACGGTTAATTTACATATTTGATAAATATCATTATAAATTAATTAGGCAAACTAATAACAGATGAGTATGTTATTTTAGAATGCCTAATGAAACTGCAGGATCTTGTTATATTTTGGGCCACTAAGACAGATTTAAGCAAATCATCCATTTTCCAACATCATTTCTTTCGGCTTATCTTATCCATTGATTCACATGGAAACCCGAGGTTAATGAAAATATCTTGTGACCTGAAACGAATGATAATCAACTTATTGTTTTACTCGATTGTGACTTAATAAGTCAATTAAGTTTCTGCTGATTATGTACAGTGTCCTACAAAAGTATCACTGCCTCTTCACTACCTCAATAGACATGATCTAAACAGGTCAACTTCATGTTTTTTCCTCCTCTCACACTGAGGAGGCAGTGCTTTGCAATTGAAAACTTTAGCAGTGCGACAGAATATATCACTGCTGTTTTAAAATATATAAACTTTCATTTGTTTTACATTTCCTCCACCAACAAAAAGAAAAAATAAAACTGAACTTAGTTTTGTCCAGTTTTGTTCCACTCTGGGTCAGAGAATTTTATTTTTTTTTTTCCATTTAGTTTGTTTGAAAAACAAAGTTGTGCATATTTATACATTACCTCCAGGTAAACACCCCAAGGCATGACGAGGGTTGCCAGCAGCAGATCGGACACAGCCAGGGAGACAATGAGGTAGTTGGTGGTGGTCTGCAGGGCACGCTCCCGAGACACAGCCACACACACCAGCACATTGCCGAACACCACACAAAAGATTAGAAGGACTAACAGCACAGCGTAGAAGTTGTACGGTGGTGAGGAAGACGGTGAAGAGTCGGTGCAGTTGGAGGATGTCAGCAGGGAGGAAGAGGAGGAGGAGGTGGGATAGGATGCAGGGGAATAAGAGGCGTCAGGTGTGAAAAAGGCTGAGAAATTGTTCCTAAGGGAGGAGAGGGGAGCGGAGGGAGAGGCGGCCTCCTCAGACTCGTTGAGTAAAGTCATAACTTCGCTTTGGTGAACATGATGAAGAGGAAAGTGGCTAAAACAAAGAGAGGAGGAGAAAAGTAATTACCATGAGGCCTCACACGACTCGGAGTTCATTCAAGAGTCTTTCTTAGCAAATACAAACACTGAGCTCTTTTCGTAACAACAGAGATGAAAAGCAAAGGTTTCTGCAACACCAGCAATGGATTACTCTTTTGTCTCGCATCACAGAAAGACACAGAGAGCGCTGAATAGGACATCACTCAAAGAACAACAATATAAATGACATTTAATCTCTAAAGCCTGATAAGACATTGTAGAGATTCACTAGCTTATTCTGAAGTGATTAAAAGTGGGGCTAAAACAATAGATATTGTATTTCTGAGTAAAACTGGGGCACATATTTTTTTTTAAATTTCTTTAAAATATACTCCATTATAACGTTGTTAGCTACTTGCAATTTTTTCTCTGGCTCTGGTAACAAGACAATAATTATGATGGCCACTCTTTGTAAAATATACTGAAAATCTAGACATTTTTAACACCATATTGCAGCATCTCCTCAAGTCACAAGATGTAGCTGAGAGAAACTTTTTAGAGGGGATGGATGAAAGTTAAATCATAAAGCAAAAAGTCAGAAATTCAAACAATGAACCCAAACAGTCACAAAGGAAGACGGGAAGAAAAAATAGGAAAATGGGAAAACAGTAGAGATGCAGTGTTCAAAAATTCTGAGGCAAATTTCAAATCTTGAATTTTGTAAAACCTTTGACCGGCCAATTCCAATTTCTCTTTATGAACTATATATAACAATGAAACTTGTTTTTTATTATAGATAATAAAAAAAGATCTTCATTAAAAAAGTCCTGCATGTAAAGGGACAAAGCTATCTGTACAAATTATACACAACTAAATAGAATTAGATTTAGTTTCATTTATCTCTTAAATCACTCATTAATTATAGGTCATTAGATTAGAATGTGTGTGAGGGAGAACATTCATAGTTGCACAGCTCTGTAGTTAATCAGGATTTCCAAATTATTTCAAAACAAAGACAAATAGCATTAAGTATGTCTTCCCTAAATAGAGAGTACACCATAACAGTAACACTTATAAATGACTGAAAACAGTCCTAGATGTTCCATGGCAGACAGAATTGGCATTATCAAAGGAAAAAAAAAACAGTTAAACTTTGCTGAAATGTGTTCATCCTTATCTGATGAAGTCTCACTTCCTTAAAAGTAGCAGCCTGGGGGAATAGCCAACAAGCCTCTGCAGAAAAGCTTCCTTTCCAAAGGCTTCTTGCAGCTTTTGTGCTTCCTTTGACTTCGTTGTCAAACACTTCACTGATTCTGAAAATCGCTAACTGAGAGTCTTTTTTTCCGTCAGTAAGAGCTTTCACACTTATAACTATTGTCAGCACATCCTACAGTGAGTTCACTAATTAGAAAATTGGATTTTTAATAAGCCTCCAGTAGCTAATCAGAGTCGGTGAAATCAGCAAAAGCACAAAATCATCAGTTTTTGTTCAACAACCGTTTTATTAGATTTCTAGAAAACAAAGATAAAAACTGAAATAAATAAATGTAACTGCAGACTAATAAAAATACTAAAACACACTTAGCATTGTAGGAAAATAAAATATCAAATCAACTAATATCCCAGATACCACAATGACTATGGTTCTTTTGTGCTAATTTATGTGAATTAAAGAAAAAAAAAACAGTTGCATTGTGATGATGATGTGGAAAGAAAGAAGAAATGACATCTAAAAAAAATAAAAGAATATGTATTCTTTCAAAACTATTGAATTTTACATCCTAGTTTTTCACCGTGCTTTAAAAAAACCAATAAGGAGAAACAATTGAATGAAAATAATTTATCCATTTATAGTATGCTTTTACAATTTCAAGCATTTTCAAGCAGCCAAGTAGCCAATTAAAGCATTCCCTGACAAATAAACTTGAATAAAGCATTTTGTGAAAAACAAGGCAGCATATGTTGTTCCCAAACCTGAATAGTTTTTTTTTTTTTACAGATTTATGGGCACTCAAACAGATGTTAGAGCTGCCCATACCTTTAGCACTTATGTGGGTAGCATGGAAACAACTATAAAAACCATATGGCAATTTGTGTTATTAGTTTGCAAAATCTGGCTTGCAGGCTATGAACAAAAAACTTCAACATTTAGATGTTTAAAGGCATAAAAAAGTTCCCCTTGGGAAATCTCAAACAGCAATTTTGCTTTTACTGTTTGTTTCTCGCCTTAGTTATTACAAAATGTCCATCCAATGTCACTTAGGATGGCAGGGATGTCTCATTTATCATCAGATGCCTGAAAGAAACCTGTAAAGTGGCATAGGATGGGAGTAATGCTCAGCTGTGCTCTAATCCGTGTTTTCACGGCAGTCGCAGGGGAAACATTGAATTAATTCCATCCGAGTAGCGGAGTTGGGACTGAATGGTTCCTCCAGCCAAAGAAAAGTCAGACGGCAGGTGCTGTGGTGTGGAAACTGTTCTTCACACCTGTTTGTGGGCAAGCACGGGTCATTTATGAGCAACACCAAAAAGTGGCTCATCCACATGTCAGGAGCATCTATTTTTTTATTTTTTTTAAAAGATGGATGAAACACAGAAAACTGGATTATGCAGAATATATATATATATTTTGTTTTTCTTGAACTGGGGCAAATTAAGTAGCTCGGTAGAAAAACTTTTAAGGAGTCCATTCACGTTTTTTCAAAATAACACTGACAAAGATGATGTAAGGATACTTCTATTACATTAGTTTTATGTGACATCTGCTGTCTCATTCCCAGAAAAAAAAAGAAACTGGGAAGACAGAAGAACATAAATTGTGTGAATAAATTTATATAGCAACCATTAATGTCAGTAGACATGCAGAAAAGAGCCATGACTGGGGGAATACATTACATTTTCTCCACTCTCCTCTTTCCACTGCTCTCATCTGACTCAACAACTTACAAAATCATGCAAAATGGCACATCACTTATTTATTACCAATAGGAAATTGTAATTGACCTCTGACACGTTATCAAATCTGCTGTCGGCCTGAAGGTGATGAATAAGATTCAGATTGTCACAAAGCTTTACTGCTTACCCCAAGTTTATTTGCAGTCAAAACCAAGACGAGAAGAGCTAATACATCAACACACTGCCACACCGCGAACCTTGTCAAGGACACTTTTAGCTCATGTACCGATAACTCAGTTATATTAACAAGAATCAACTGAGGAATCGTGGAGAACAGTGAACAATTAATGCTTTAATGGAAAAAGTAGAACAGACATGATATTTGGATGGAAATATGTATTTCAAATTTTAATGAAAAGTTCAACCATAAAAAAGTCTTTCAGCTATTTGGGCAACACTTTAGGTTAACACAATGTTGTAAAGGTAAGTAATGGGTAAAAATAACTACATTAAGAGGTATCAAGTTATTAATCTGAAGCTAATTTGGCATGTTTCAATACTTATTTAGACAGTTTAAATGCATTGCTATCAAATAAGAGTATGTATGTAAACTTTTTGACTGATTAGAAATAACCCTCGTAGTTCTAATTGACCCAAAATATTTATTTTTGATTTAATATCAGAGAGAGTGACAAAAAAAAAAAAAAAAGTTATGTCTTAGTTTATAAAGAAACATCTGGTTTTAATGTTAAGGGCTTGTAAGCAAACATCCAGTTCCAGATGTGATGCCTGATGTGGGAAACCAGCAAGTAAAAATGAAATGTATTAGTGAGTGCTAAGCACTGCAGTAGCATAATGACTGCCTTCACACTCACAAAAGATGCTGCTAAGATCTACTAGTTTTCAAACAATCTTGGAAATCCTGCAGACCAATTCTGGACTCCTCATGTGATGGGAAGGATACATTAATGATTTATTATTGATAAATCATCTGTTAACTTCATTAACCATCTCGTTGTTTTCAGTCAGATTTACTGAAAACAAAATATATGAAATATATATAATATATAATAATCTATATAATATATAGAAAGCTGAATATATTACCAGCTTTATTTTCTAAGCTGTTTTTCAAGCAATGTTTGTGAATAAACTCTCACTTCAGTTTGCTTCAAAATTAATTCAAAACAACAAAGAACAAGCTTCCCTTCGGCATTAAACTGGAGCAAGAAAAAAAAGCTACAAAATGTTGCAACCAAAGAGCAAAAAAAAGAAAATTAAATATTCAAGCAGCACCAGCTCATCCTTTGCCCACAGCGGCTCAACTGGGACCTCAAATATTTACTTTCAATTTACAGCTGAAGAAAAATCCTACATTTAGCTCATATCTTGTTACTTCAAATGCCATAAGAATGAAAAGAAAAGAAAATGTTTCCTCCAACCAAAAATGAAATAAATCAAGAATTATTGAACTGCAACTTTGCCTTGGTAACAAAAAATGTAATTATCTCACATTTTCAAGAACCAGAGATGTTTTTCAAAGACTGGAGAAGTAGGGCTTTGTTGGACCACCAGCTGTGTTGAGATGTGTTTGTGACCAGAACGGACACAATAAGGTGACAGCAAAAATGAAAGTGGAACAGAAAGACTAAGATTAAAGTTTACAATTCTGCAGAGAAGGGAACAGTGACATTGCTAAAACAATGAAGGAAATGAGAAAAATGACAACCTGTATAAGATTCTTTGAACAGAACGGCTCGTTGCTGTTAATGTCATTTGGACAAGCATGCAAGCATGCAGCATGCTGAGTATTTGGAGTGGGTATGCCATGACAAGAACACAAACCATTTGCTTTGATTTTATTTTACTTTTTTATTTTAATAAGTTGCTAGGTAATTGACCTCATGGATTGTGTTGAACTTTCAGTCAAAGATGGACAGGAGTTCATCAGTGTTGTAGTCAAGACCACCTAACCCGAGACCAACACTGGTCTCGAGTTCTACAACACTAGCATTTATTATGAGAGACAAAAATCGTTGATGACAGAATTCAGTCGGATCGAAAAGTTCTACGCAACACAAAATAGGGGCACGTACAAAAATGACACACATGCTTCAAATGTGTGATGTTTCACAAAATGCACTAAAACTTTTGATTTTGGACCCTCATGAAAAGCATTTTCAGGTTTGCTAACACACAAGCCAAGAAAAGAAACAGTGTGACAGCAACTTTGAAAGAATGTACATTATTCTCTGCTTGTCGCTGATGATCTCCGTTATGTTTTATGTTTCTTGTGTGTTGTGCAAACTAAATAGCATCAGAGGAAATCTAACTAACAGTGTACTCATCCAGCATACATCCTGAAATGCAAAAAGTTATTGGAGATTGCAAGCACAAAATGTCAATGGATTTAGTGAGATTTGATTTTTAAGGTCAGATTTTATGTGTCTGCAGACAAGAGAGAAGTTGAGTCATAAATGAATACGATCTGATTCTTGACTTAGAAAAGGTACAACAGTACAGTGGAAATGGGTTTTTTAAACGATTGAAAAAAGATAAGAAACCACAGATTTTGATGAGAATGTGAAAATAGGAGGGTAAAATTGAAAACAGGTAAAACTGAAACAACATATCTGAAGATGGCTTTTGCGTTATTTAGTTTGCACAACACACAAGAACATAACAGAGATATTTAAATTGAGATATCAAGGTGAAGTCCAGAAAACTGCCTTGAAGCACCTCGAGGCCTTCAAGGCCTTGCACTGGATGAAAATTCAATTTCATATGGCTAAAAAAAACTACCCAATATTCTGAAAATAAGACACTAGCTTTTTTAAGAATGCGAAAAATGCAACCAAATTATAAACAGAAAATACACTACTTTCTTTCAGACTTGATTATAAAAGAAATAAACTGATTTTGTGTACTATGTTGGATTTTTTAAACAGACAAAATCACATTAAAGGAGCAACCTCTCCTTCTCTCATCCTCATCTGCCCTTAAAACAGAACTATCCTCCTAGTACTCCAGCCTGTTTTCTCCTATCACTCAATCCTCCTGTGAAATATCCTCATGTTTCTCTTTGTCCACTGCTCTACTCCTCCCTGGTTACTCTTGACAGGTCTATTACATTTTAGTCTTGTTTGGTTTTGGTACTGATAAAGAAAACAAAACAACAACAATAAAAAAAAACAGTAGCAAATAGAGTGAAGTAAGTTTTCAGAGTACACAGTTCTTCAAATGAAAGCAATGAGCTGTCTTGCTATAAATCTTTGATTCCTTTCACTGAGAGGAAGGAATGAGGCTCAATGCCACTGGGAATGGTGTTTAGCAGCTGCATAATCAGCTCTGTCCATTTCAGGAAAAAAAAAAAAAAAATGCTTCTTCAACTTCTTTTGGTGGTCTTTTGTTTTTAATGATCAGTCAGTAGATTTTGGCCACAAAGGTGAATACTAATATAATATTATTGCAAAGTGAATTCCAATTAGTATCAAATTGGAATATTTTAAAGTAGGTCCGGACTGGCAAATTGGGAGGATTGGGACATTTCCCGGTGGGTGGGTGTGACGTTTGGGGCGCAAGGGAAAGGGCCCATCTTTTTTTTTTTTTTTTTTTTTTTTTGAGCCAATCTGCAGCTATGTCATCAGCAAGATGCTACCACTGTATGGCAGGCCATTTTAACATAAAATCAGTTTCATTTGACTATTGGTAATCAATGTCTAACTACAATACAAGGGTGGGGAAGCCGCTTTTATGTTACAACTGCCGGCCGTATCCACTGTTTTTTTTTTGTTTTTTTTTCATCAGATATAGTGTTTTTCTTTCAAAAACACTTCTTGAAACAAGTGTTTCAAAGAACAAACAAACAACAACAAAAAACTCATTTCTTTTTTGTGGCCAACAATGACCAGTAAGTACTGTGGGCATTTTTTTAACTGGTAGAAAGTAGAAAGAGCAAGGGTGGACATGGAGAAGGTTATATATAAAAAGAGGAAAGTGCTGGAAAAAGTTGAGCAAAAATTGACAACTTTTTCTTGAAAATAAGCTTGTGGTTAACAATGTCAAAGGAGGATGATGAGGTGGGTAAAGCAAGATGTACTTTGCTTGCAAACTACTATTCAAGGAACTCAATAAATTCTGTTGCGCTAAGACATAGCGTTTAATAGTTTTATGTCACAATGCCCCACAATTGCAGACCTAATGTGTAAGTTTATAATTATCTGATTTTAATGATAGTAGGTTTTTATCTAAACTGGGTCTGAAACATGAATCCCCAGGGCTAAAATCTGTGTGTAATTAACTGTATCTGCCTGCACGACTAGAACAAATTGACTGAGACAACATTCGGTGCCAATTCACACATTTGTTGTGAACTGATGCTGCAGATATATACTCAACTGAACTAAATGTATTTCACTTATCGGTTTAGCTAGTGAAAAAAGCAGATTTTCAGGAAATCACAACATAACACCAATAAAATAGCATTTTTAATACGTGGGTGTTTTACTATGATATGGCTGACACAATCTCGGGGAACATGTAACAGAGTTAATGGTGTGGTATTCACGCAGATGGATGTAAAGTGGTGTGCACAACCAGCAGCCATAACAACAGCCTTGCAAAGAAAAGCCAATTCTAGAGTTTCAGGGAGATTCACAAGATGTGGAATATAGCTGGGATCACCACACACAAACATATTCAAGACATGAGCTATGATTTTGAGACTCCTTGTGTTTAAGCCACTCCTTAACAGACGATATCTCAGCTGGCTTACGAAAAGAAACAAGATTCCTTTACTGATTCATGTTCTACAGTCCCCTTTTTTTTAAGTGAAAGTAGATGTTGCACTTTTCTTTTAAATTATGGTCACAGAGTGTGGAGAGAGTGTGGACATTTATAGGATTTAAGTTGCTTTATGTCCAATGTGAAGCTCCCACAGTCAGCGATGATTTGGGAAATCTTATCATCTACTCGCGTTGATGCACCGTTTTTTTTTTTTTTTTTTTTTTTTGCTTTTTCTTATGAAGATGAAAGTCAAAGCAGCCATATTTAATGAATATTGTGAGGGTTTCATGTTGTGAATTAAATTAGTGAAATAAATTAACTCAAATGATATTCTAATATATTGCAATGCGTCTGTCAATTACGCAACAGAGAACAAAACTACATACTATTCTGAGATCATTCTCTGCTCAAATTATGAAAAGAAGGTCAACAAAAGGCAGAATGTGATGTGTGTTTTATTTCTACCTTCCATGTGAAACCGAGAGGATTTGAAATGGTAGCTGTTTCTTGGAAAATAATTCCTAGTGATAGAACAAGTGCTCAAAGCCTTGCAAGGTGAAATTCACTGGCCTGAAGTGATAAAAATGGAAGTGACTAAATTAAACAGCAGGTAATAAATATTTCCCCAAGTAAAATCTTGCAAAAATGACCAGAATTCCTCAGCTTAAACGGCTTCCCAATCAACTGATGAGCATGCAGGAGAATCACTTCGACACAGAACCACAACATGAAAATTCCAGTCCTGAGGCAGAGCTCCACACCACACATCAGCATTTATTATTCAACGTGCAAGTTCACATCTCCTCCATCTCTTATTTAAAAAGAGACACTGCAGCTTTTGGTAGTCACTTGCAACTGAAGTGAGCCCAATGCGAGCAGACTGTTATGGAAACTCACATTCAGAAGTCAACAGCAGAGGATAAAGTGCTGAAGAGTGGTTTTTAATTGAAGGCTGAAAACAACAAAGTCTGAGTAATACTTTCCTTTATCTTGTAAGTGAATCATATGATAATACAAGTTTGTCACAGAGATTGTACACATGCCTACTGGGACTCAGTTAGAAAGTAGAACATACTATCCACTCCACTGCCAAAAACCTTTGCCCCCACCTATAGTTTAGTTCATTACTTTACTTCGAAGACGATTGGAAAATGAAAGAGTTAAATAATTAAAATAAATCTATCTACAACATTTCCGCACAAGAAACTCACCAGTCTAAGATTTATGCTAAGAACACAGTGATTGCATTAAAACATTACTGTAAACTACACTATGCCAATTATTTCACAGGTTTGAACTGTAAATTCTTGCTAGTATCACAATGAAGCCAAGATCAGTAATAAAAATGGAAACGTCTGTGTAAGAATGTGTAATAAAGAAGCTTGTGTCTTAGAGGGTAACAGATGCTTTTAGTTTGTGTGATAGGACGAGTGTACAAGAGCTTCTGCTGCAAACTTCACACTGTACTTGGTCTGTGATATAATGACCACTTTATTTTTTTAAGTATGGAGCCAGGATTAACAGGAGTTTATGAATAAATGAAAATAATCCAAACATTTACATGCTGCATCTTTAAAAAAAAAAAAGGGACACAAGTATTGGAGGTTGGGTTAGTTATTATTTTAAGATGTAATTTTAGCACTTTCATCCAAAATAGTGAAGTTATAATAAAACACATTCGTCAGTACTTAAAAGTAACATGTTGTCTGCATGAGATAAAGCAAAATGAATGCTTTTATGTTTATTTACAAATGTTTTCTTTCCACTAAATTAAACTTCTCCACAATATCTAAGAGGAAGGATTGTTGCACAGTCACTCCATGCAAAAAGCTGGGCTACCTTGAATTTGAAACTTTTTAAATAATGGGCATAAATCGCATGAGTTTATTGTATACCCAGAATAAAACTGGAATAAATGTTATTACATTTCAATATGTCTAGATTACGTTGATTTGATTATTCATTTCTGCAGATTCATGCGAATTGTTGCTATTTAAAACCATGAAATTAAATTAAAAAGCATAGTAAACTTAGATGCTTACAACAACTTTTAAAAAGAATGTCTCTTATTCGCCTATATACGAACAGTAAATTCCTGCAAAAAGCATTCCCGAACATTTTTTTTTTTTAATTATTATTTTATTTTTTTCATGAATTACGCCTTACCTTCTGCTCTGGTTGAACTTCTGCTCCGGCCTCCCTCCTGGTTGAGCGGCAGAAATGAGCCAGACGCTGCCGATCGCCTCACCCTGACCCCGACCAGTTATATAAGGTGAAAATTAAATGTGAGCGTTACTGGTGATTGCTCCCATCCTTCAGCTGAGCCGCGGATGTGCTCTCCGCGGCGCTGAGTGTGAAAGAAGCTGGAAACAGCTGCTGGGCAGAGGAGAGGAGCCGGGGAGGAGGGGAGGAGGGAAAAGGGGCAATAGATGCTCTTTTTCGCCTGTTGATATTCATCCTGGCGAGAAAGAGCAAGAGCCACATGGTTGGCTACAGAAACAGAAAGGGGCGTGGCAAAACAAGTGTTTTTGAAAATGTCACAATCTCATATTTTCTTAAGAAACACTTAACACCAGAGAGCAGATTGTAGGTCTGCACATACAGACCTACAATTTAATTCAGAAACACTTTATATATTCCAAAGAGACTTTATCTGAGCTTTTGAGATGCTTATCTGTTGCTCCTGGTTGTAAAAAAAACAAAAAAAAAAACAAAAAACATACCTTGTTGCCACGGTTACATATCATACCAACTGCCTCAAAGTAGAAAAGCAAAAGCAAAAATCCTTCCAGCTCCATGGGAATAGATCTCTCATCCTATACTTGCACAGTGAAACATTACATGTCATCAAGTCTGACAACTATCTTTAACTGTATGGCTGTATAAACCTTTATTTAAGCACTTCCTCAAACATTACTGAAATGTAAGTAAAGAGGAGCCTACCTGGAGAAAAGCAGATGTTGATAAGCACATCGATGTTTTAACGAGAAAAAAAAAAATTGTGACACGTTAATTAGTAGAAACATCTGATCAAACACAAGGTGTGACGAGCCAAGATTCCTGCTCAATAGATACTGTGTCAATTTTACAAAGTTGAGAACCTCTATGTATTTTTTATCTTTATTTTTGCTTTGTTACCACAGAGAAAGTGCCAGAGCTAATGGCACCTTAAGAGGGTTATAATAGAATGGTTCACAATTAAAGCCTAAAAGCTGTGATGTGCAGCTCTTCTTTTATGAAATATATTTCCAGGCGCCTGAGCGACTTCAGTGGAAAAATGATTACACCTACCTTGCGGTCGGTCATACTACTTTTAATGCTTTTCAGAGTTCTACTTTATAAGAAATGTTTATACTTGAATGAAAGGAAAGATGTTTTTTTTTTCTTCTTGAAGAACTACGATGAGTCAATTGCCACCTCTTTTAGAGTGTGCACACTGCAGAGGAGGGAAACTATTAGTTTGTATCCATCTCCTGAAGTTTGAAAACGAAAAACACAATTTTTTTCCTCTCAACAATACACAGTATCAAAACACTCGATCTTTCCCCAGTTTCATGTCCTAATTCATAACTAAAACATGCAGGTACACTACTTATTAACTCTGAGATTCACAGTATTTTACTCCTACAACTCAATAGTTCTGATAGAGGGAATCTGTCATATGGATTTGTTGGTGAAGTCATTAATGCAAAATTGTTTGCAAAGAAAATGATGAACCAGTCAATAAAATGAAGGTCACATTCTCTTGACTAATCCGGTGTAGCAGCAACTTGTTATAATGAGGCGAGGGGCACACTGCAGGCATTCAGCAATTACTGAAAAAAATGAAGTCAACTGTGAAAACATGGACATTTATCTCTGTTTGTTTCTATAATCTTCAATTATAATAAGACAATATTTAATTTCAATCGGTTAAAGAAAAAAAAAATTGAGTTATTCAAAACATGTCTGTGTTAAGATAGGAAAAAAAAACACTCTATTGTATAAATGTCACATCATTAACAAAAAAAAGAATAAAAGTCGTTCTTTGAACATACATTATCAAAAATATAACACTGATCAATAATGTTTGTTTGATCCGCTATTGTTTCTAAACTTCAATACACACAACTGCTTTAAAGCATCCAACAGCGTCTGAGTAGATTTCTGTAGGCGCCAGCATGGCTAGAGTGAAAGAAATGGATTCCCTCAACTCCAAAACATAAAAACAAATAAATAAAACTGGGCAGTGGCCATACTTCCTAAAAAAAAAAAGAAAAAAATCCCAGAGAAACATTCCTCAAGTAAATAACTCTTCAGTTTGTCTCATGAGCTCAACCTGCAGATGTTCAGTTGTCAAGACAACGGGCTGATAATTTAACTATTTTTAAGGTCAAGATTTGGCCTACAGATGAGATTTTCACCATTTTCATTGAGTCATAGTCTATTAATTAAATGAATTATGTCAGGCGTAGGACAACAGGTGTTCTTCTCTTACACGTAAGCAGCACCAAAAGCACATCTAACCTGATGAAAATGAGGCAGGCTGCTCTGGGAGGCGGAAGCTCAGCTTGAGACTGCGGCTCCGAAAGGGAGCTTTGTAGAAATAGGCAGCACTTTGCATGAGCAAGTCTTTAAGCACCCTTAAATGGCTACGAGGGGTTTCGGTTTTACAACAGTCATAAACATATTAGCCCTGTGGATCATCTACTTGTTACTGGATAG